>NC_143540.1:8777349-8968114 GCF_031878675.1 Megascapheus bottae | reverse complement strand
CTAGGCAAGCACTCTACCACTAGGCCAAACAGCCCCTCTTTTTTTTTTTTTTTTTGCCAGTCTTGGCCTTGGGCTCAGGGCCTGAGCACTGTCCTTGGACTTTCTCAAGGCTAGAGCTCTACCACTTGAGCCTCAGCACCACTTCCAGCTTTTTTCTATGTATGTGGTGCCGAGGAATCGAACTCGGGTCTTCATGCATGCTAGGCAAGCATTCTACCACTAGGCCAAACTCCCGGGCCCCCTGATCTTCTTTTGACCAAGGTGAGCGCTCTACCACTGGAGCCACGGTGCCACTCGCTGTGTTTTGAGCAGTTAGGCAGCAGAGTGTGGTGGACATTTCTGCCGGGGCTGGCTTGGAGTCATGACCCTCAGATCTCAGCTTCCTGAGCTGCTGGGATGGCAGGGGTGAGCTGCCCTGTCGGCTCTGCTCCCCTCCGGAGGCACTGTTTCTCCCACCCCTCTCCCTGTGCCCTCAGCTTAGGGCACGCAGGCGCCATACCTTCTTGAAGGCCTTCACCAGCTTCTTCTTGTCATAGTCGTCAGCGATGCCCTGCACGGTGGTGAGCGTCTTGCGGCCGTTGCGCTGCTGGATCCTTATATGGATGTAGTCCTCAGTCCCCGCCGGGAGCAAGTCGTCGCCCTTAGTGGCATCAGCAAAGGGGTCTGCAGGGCAGGACGGCCCCCCCAGCACAGAATCAATGTTTAGCAAGAACATTCTAGAAATGAGGCGCACAGCTGTGGCGACCAGTAGAAATGGTGGTCGTCACAGGTGGGGACTGGGAGGGGGGGGACGCTTGGTGTGGGGACATCATTCACCAGGGATTTCAAAATGAGATTCCCCCCCAAATCTAAGCAGGTGTCACCGCTACTTGAGTTTAAAAAGAGCACTAGACATAGAGCATGGAACCAGTGATCTTGGCTACTCAGGAGGCAGAGATCTGAGGATCGCGGTTCAAAGTCAGCCTGGGTGTTGTCCCTGAGCTCTTCAGCTCAAGGCTACCGCCCTACTCTAGAGCCAAGCCCCACTTCTTGTTTTCTAGAAATGGAGATAAGAGTCTCAGGTCCTTTTGTGCCCAGGTTCAAAGCGAGCCCTGGGGTGGGAAAGTCTGTGAGGCTATCCATCCCAAGGAACCAGGGAAGCTGGGGGGACCAAGTGATAAGAGTGCTGGCCCTGAGAACAAAAGACCACAGGACAGCTTTCAGTTCAGGAACTAGGAATAACAAACTAAAATAATAATACAGGGCTGGGAGCGTGCCTTAAAGGTAGAGTGTTTGCCTGGCATGCACCGAGCCCTGGGTTCGATTCCTCAGTAACACAGACACAGAAAAAGCGAGAAGTGGCAGGGCCAGCCTTGAGCAAAAAGCGGCTCAGGGACAGTTCCCAGGCCCTGAGTTCAAGTCCCAGGATTGGCAAAACAATAATAACGATAATAATAATAATAATGATAATATACAATGCGATTCAATGCATGCACGGGCCCAGGGAGCATAGCCTCTCTGCAGGCTTCCGCGCATGCGCCGCAGGTCCCAGGCCCCAGGGCCAGGGGTCGGCGGGGTCCGGTGGGGGGGGAGGGAGAGCGGTGCGCCCCCTCGCGCGCATGCGCAGTGGGCGCGGGGGCTCGCCGCCATCTTGGCCCCGGGCCCGCGGGACCCGGATGAGGAGGGGGGCCTTACCGAAGGATTGGAGGTTCTGAATAGTGGACATGCGACACTAGTGTGCGGCCGGCCGAGGGGGGGAAAACAGTCCTGTGCGGGGCCCGCGCGGGTCACCGTGTCGGGAAGCTGCGGCCGCGGCGGGACGACGAGCACGCGCGCGCGCACACACGACGGGAGGAACGGCGAGTGACACTGTGGGCCGGGTGTGTGAGGGAGAGGAGCGGGTGCGGGGGAAGGAGGGGAGGACCCGCGAGCGGAGGACGGACGGACGGACGGAGGGCGGCGGTGGCAGCGGCGGAGGCGGCGACGACGACGAGACGCGAACCGGGAGGCGGGCACTGCGCTGCTCCTCCAAGATGGCCGCCGCGGGCGGACGCTGCCCACGTGATCCGCCGCCGCCGCCGGCCCGCCCCACAACCCCCTGCGGCCCCTCCCCGAGGCGGGCTCGGGCAGTGATTGACGTCCTCCCTCCACCAGTCAGAGCTCTGGCTTTCGCCCTCTGTCCCGCCCCTAGCCCACGAGACCCCGCCTCGGGGCGTGGTCGTGGAGTGATTGATGTCCCCGCTGCACCTTTCTCAGCTCCACCGGATACTTGACCCTCCTCCCAGCCCCTCCGGCCCCGCCTGGGGCGTGGTTAGGGAGTGATTGACGTCCCAGCTGCCATTTACAGAGCCCTGCCTTTTGACTCCTGGCCTCTGGGCCTCTCCCCAGGGCGGGGTGTAGGAGTGATTGACGTCTCACAGCATCTTTGGAGTCTAGCCTTCCAGCCTAGGACCTTCGGGCCCCTCCCCAGGGCGGGGCTTGGGACTGATTGACGTCTCACAGCACCTTTCAGAGCTCGGCCTTTCAGCCCATGTTCTCGGGCCCCTCCGCAGGGCGAGGTCGGAGAGTGATTGACTCTCCCGGCCCCTTTTGGAGACCCGCTGTCCTTCACTGGGGCCGCCCTCCGCTTCAGCCCCGCCCTCCCCAGGTGGCCCGACAGGTACCCTCTGCATCCTCCAGCCGGGTCCTGGCCAGGCTCCCCAGATGTGGGTTTGAGCTCCAGGATCAGCCTTGGCCTCGCCCCAGCCCATCACCCCAACCCCAGGGGCACCCCGGAAAGGGGCAAGCCTCCGAATAAGACAAACTCCATCTACCCTGCCAGGGGCGCAAGGGTTACTTTTTATTTGCCAATCATGAGGTTCGAACTTGAGCTTTCACTCAAGGCTAGTGTTCTACCACTGGAGCCACAGCTCCACTTCTGGCTTTTTCTGTGTCTGTGGCACTGAGGAATCGAACCCAGGGCTTTGTGCATGGTAGGCAAGCACTCTACTGCGGTGAGCTCCTCGACCAGCGAGGAAGAACGACCACCACTCGAGGATTCTTCTCAAATCATACTTTATTGGAGAGCCTTTTGATTGAAGGGAGAGCAGGAAGCGAAAAGGGGCCCTGGGCAGGGAAATGCAGCTGCTTACATACAATCAAGGAACCCGGGGTTTTTTGCCATTGGTCGCTCTGTTGCCAGGGCCGTTTTAAAACTCGGGATTGGTCAGGCCTCTGACGTCATACGCGCAGACTCAGAGGAAAGAGCAAACGCTCTGCATTCACATACCAAATAAGGAGAACTAAGAGGTTGTTTAGTGGCGGCCGCTCGGCTCCCCACATCTCCCCCTTTCTTGTTTTGTTGCATCAAGTCAACATACCTGTTGTGAAGAGAGTAGAGGTGCTGTCCTCCAAAGTAAAACTTGAGGTCCCATTCTAGAGGAGTGACCCAAGCAATCAACTCTGGATCCCTCCCCTTCAGGCCCTCTATCCCCTTTGTGGAGATGGGCTAGGGGCGCAGACCCATATGCTGATGCACATGCTCTCCCTAACCTGTTAGGGTCAGGAGTGGTACTTTGTCCAACATTTCACAACTCTTGGCTGCCTGTACTCCTATTCCTCGTGCAATAGACTAAGGTCTCGAGGGTGCAAAGGCAGTACAGGGCACTTTTAGTTGGTTTTTAAAGCTGCAAGCCAAATTTTGGGGAGAGTGTCCTTGCTCCAAGGCAGTGAGTGCATGAGCAATTAGTACTCTATCCCTTCTATTGCGAGATCTCATGCGACAGAGTAACCAGAGGCAAAAAATACAGAACCCACAGCAGGCTGCAACAAACACTCCCAGCCCAGCCCACTCCTTAACAAACGACAGGGAATTTTTTACCCAATCCAAAACTTGTCCTGCTGTTATTGTGATCCTGGTCCTATTAACTAACATAATTTCTGATCTTAATTGAGTGGTTAGATTTTCAAACTGATCAGTCCATTGTCCTAGAAGCATTAGTCACGGGCATTGGTAATGGAAAGGTCTTCATCCGCGCCCACAAAATCCTCTCCTGGGCCATCACTGGATCTGCTAGTATTGCCACCAACATGAGAATGATCTTCATCGTCAGTGCCTTTCTTGGGTTCTCCTTCCACCTTTCGCGTCAATCGCAATGGGACCCAAAGCGGTGTTTCCTGCTCCTGTGGAAAAACACAAACAGCTCCCCTGGATCTCCTTACTACGGGATCCGGTCCGCACCAATTATTTGTAATAACATCCTTCCATTTAACCATCTCAGTTATAATTTTTGGGTTTTGGGCAGCATGTCTATCTGCTGCTGACTTATCATCACTATTTAAAATTAAAAAATTTAAAGTAAAAAGTGCAAGGGAAAGTCTTTCCCTGGGAGATGCTCCTTCCGCAATTCCCCCTTTTTGTTTTTGAAGTATTTCTTTTAATTTTTTGTTGGTTCTTTCCACAATTCCTTGTCCTTGCGGATTGTATGGTAACCCTGTTGTATGGGCTACTTGCATTTGCGCACAAAAGGCGCGGAAACCATGAGAAGTATAGGCAGGGCCATTATCAGTTTTTAAGTGAAGGGGTTTTCCCCAGGCCGCCCAGGCTTCTAAACAATGTACTTTTACATGGGAAACCTTTTCTCCTGCCAAGGGCGTGGCATGTACTATGCCAGAATAGGTATCCACTGAGACATGTAAATATTTTAATTTTCCAAAGTCCGCTAAATGAGTAACATCCATTTGCCATAGGGCATTTGGTTTTATGCCTCTAGGGTTTATCCCCACATTAGGAGAGGGGAGAAAAATCACAAGAGGAGGAATGGGCTGTCCATTAATATCTTTTACTGACCTGCATTCATTGGCCCAATGTTTTCCCTTCTTGCACCTAGGACATGTTCCTGGCATCTTTTGAACTCCCTGAGGACCCTGGGGAGCAGTTCTGGGACACTGGCGTTTAAAGTGTCCAAGTTGGCCACATTTGAAGCATCCTTTACCTTTAGAGTCCTTGGTCGCTCGGGTGGCTGACAGTACAGCTGCAGCCAGGCCTGCATTAGTTAATGGCCCCCCTATTTCCCTGCAGGCTTTTACCCATGCTTCCAGGCCCTTTTCCTTGACCGGCACAATAGCTCTCTGACATTCCTTTGTACTTTGCTCAAAAATAATTTGTTGGACAACTGGCATAAAGACTTCAAGATTTCCAAAAACGCGCTCCGCCGTTTCGAGCACACGGGCCACAAAATCGGAGAATGGCTCCGTGACAGCTTGAGTAACTTTGGTGAGGCTGCCCGTGACCTGGCCTTTGTTTGGGATTGCCCTCCAGGACTTGTAAAAAACCTCATTTATTTGTTTATAAACATCCCAGGGGCAATTTGTCTGATCGGCAGCCCATTGTCCTTGCCCTAGGAGCATGTCCACGGTCCACTCGGGCCGCCCTTCTTGTACATTTACTCTATATTGAGCCTGAGCTCTGTCCATAACTATAGACCTGAAGTCAAGGAACTGTCCATAATCGAGGCATGTCCGCGCGACCTCATACCAATCATTAGGTGTCATAGCATTAACAGTTAGTCTTCTAAGCAAGGCAGTGGTATAACTGGCCGTAACTCCATAATTACGTACTGCCTCCATCAAATCCTTTAACTGTTTATAGGAGACTGGTGCAAAGGTCCTCTCCTGGGTAACTGGGTTCTCAAAAACTGGGGACGCAGCCGCCAGGCGGGACCAAGTGCTTCCTTTTATGAAATGACTTTTTCCCGCCGCCACAGGATAAGGCGGGGGCGCAGAGGGCATGGCTCTCTCTTGCTCATTTCCTTTAGACACTCCGGCCAGAAGAGGTCGTCGAACTCCATACCTACCCTCTTCATAGCTAGCAACCGCCTCCTCCAAGCCTTCTCCCTCTTTCGGGTCCTGTTCCTCATCTGAATTGTTAGTCACTTCCTCATCTGAGCTGTTTAATTCCTCATTTGAATCGTTTAGCTCCTCATCTCTAGACTCCCTTATTTGTAAATGTTGAAACCTGTCTAGATCCGGGTAAAGCTGCCCGGGGAGCGGCTCCATTGCTTTTATGACTTGGTCCTCCTTATCACCCTCCTGCACGGTATCTTGGTAGGGTGCGTCCACCCTCTGTTCTTTGACATAACGTCTCTTTTCTTTATTTTCTTTCCCTTTTCTTTTTGGCCTACCCTTTTCCTCCCCATTTGATTCTGCCTCGGAGAGACTATCCTGGTGCTTCATCAATGTCCTACTGGCTTCCTTAACAATCTCTGAGTTGCAGTCATAAAACTGGCTAGAAAAACACTGGCACTCTCCTCCCCTTTTGTTGCAACGCAGACAAATGCAACAAAAACACACCAGCAGCACACACAAAGGAAGGACAACAGCAAGCACCCAGAATTGTACCCCAAAAAACAGCATTCCTGGGGATCTCAGCTGATCAGGCTGATACTTACCGACATCTCCTCTCCGTATGTCGAGTTCTGAATCCTCCTCGGCCCCTCGCTTGTCGTCCTGTCTTCCCAGGGTCCCGGGTTTCCGGCACCAGTTGCGGCGCCCGGCACCCCTGACCAGCAGGGAAGAACGACCACCACTCGAGGATTCTTCTCAAATCATACTTTATTGGAGAGCCTTTTGATTGAAGGGAGAGCAGGAAGCGAAAAGGGGCCCTGGGCAGGGAAATGCAGCTGCTTACATACAATCAAGGAACCCGGGGTTTTTTGCCATTGGTCGCTCTGTTGCCAGGGCCGTTTTAAAGCTCGGGATTGGTCAGGCCTCTGACGTCATACGCGCAGACTCAGAGGAAAGAGCAAACGCTCTGCATTCACATACCAGATAAGGAGAACTAAGAGGTTGTTTAGTGGCGGCTGCTCCGGCTCCCCACACTCTACCACTAGGACAAACTCCTGGCCAGCTTGAGGTGTAAAGACACCACTCACCAGCCAGGAGGAGCTTCCCACCCACCCACCCAAGACAAGCAAGCTCACACGCGCTGACAATGTTTCATCAATGACATTTTACTTATTTTACTTTTGTTTTGGTCATTCCTCTTGACAATCATTCTTGGCAAATTGCATATAACGTGAACGCAAGCATGGCATCCAAAGTCTATTTCGATCCTGGAATCCCTTAAAATATTTCCATTTATAAAAATCTAAATATAAATATTAACACTAGAGATCAAAATCACTTGATGACAAAATAAATCTTCTTAAACTATGGCATATGCTCATGAGGTCTTTTTTTTTAATAGTAAATTAAATCTTTGCACTTATTTGGCACAAGGAAACTTTATATATATATGTATATATATAAATCAAATGCCATAGAGCAGGCTTCTTTTATTATTATTTTTTGCAAGGCTTACACTACACATTTTTATCCAAAGAAAACAGAGTGTTTCATTTTTATGTTTTTAACACTGTAACACAAGAATCTCTTTTCATGCCTCTTTCAAAGAAACTCCTTACTTGCAAGTCAGATTTTATGTGTTTTGCTGTGTTTCATTTCGTTGGCATAGTGTTTTCAATTTTTACTTTTTTCCTTTGAATCACACTAACGGAACAAAAGCCAAGGGCTTATTCCTTTCAGAGGGTTCATTTCTTTGGGGTCTCACACACACACACACACACACACACACAAACACACACGCACATATAGGGACATCATTGGAGGAGGAGTCACCCCGTCCCCTTTGGCAGCAGCCAATGAGAAGGGCAGGAAATGCACAAGGCAGCCAATGAACATGGAGGTTAAAAAAACAAACAAACAAATGTAGCTTCCCTGAGGCCCTTCAGTGATCGTCAGAGGCCTGGCTAAGTGGGTTGAGCACAAGCCAAGGAGCAGGGGCAGCAGGAACCCAGTTTGTGTCCCGGGTTCAGATATAAAGAAAGAACAGAGGCATGGCTTTGGCAAGTTAAAAAAAACAAAACAAAACAAAACATCTCTGGCCTCAGTTCCTGAAAAATGAATGGCGGCCGGCCGAGTGGCCTAATGCTTGCCTAGCATGCATGAAGACCTGGGTTCCATTCCTCAGTACCACATACACAGAAAAGGCTGGAAGTGGTGCCGTGGCTCAAGTGGTAGAGTCCCAGCATTGGGCAAAAGAGATTCAGGGATAGTGCCCAGGCCCTGAATTCAAGACCTAGGACTGGGAGGGGGGGGGAAGCATCAACCCCTCATTCTGATGTTCATTATTATCACTGGAGATTGAAGGGTCTCTCCTGGACTTTCCTGCCCTGGGCTGGCTTCGAACTGTGATCCTCAGATCTCAGTCCCCTGAGTAGCTGGGGTGTCAGGCATGAGCCATCAGCGCCCAGCTTTCCTTAGCTTCTTTTTTTTAAAGACAAAGAGACTTGGGTGGTTTGCTACAAACAAAGAAAAATAGTCACTGTCTTTCCTTGCCTCCACCTCCCCCTCTCCATCATTTTCCAGTTCAATCAAATGGATAAAAGAACAATAATAAGAAGGTATCGTAAAGACAACACACAGCAGTAGCAAGGCAAACAGAGAAGGGGGGGGAGGGGGAGGAGGAGGAGGAGGAGGAGGAGGAGGAGGAGGAGGAGGAGGAGGAGATGAATCTCTTGGGTGTGGAGCTCTGGTGTTGGAAGCAGTTGCCTGCGGTTTTTCTGACAGGAAGGAGGGCGGGCGAGACTGCAGCCCCTCGTGGCGTGGGATGCCCACAGGAGCTCGATGGCTGTGAGTCAAGGCACTGTCGGGGAGGCCGGTGGCAGTGGTCACTGGCAGTGGCGTTGTTCCGGTGTTAGGGCGTCACAGCCGATTCCAGAGCAGGCTCCTGAGGGTGGGACATTAGTTCCAGTGGGGAGGTGCGGGGGGAGAAGGTGGTTGTTCCACTTTCTACGTTTGGGAAGGGAGTGAACTTGTTTGTTAAACGTTTTAAATTGACATTATAGAGCCGGGAGTTTGGCCTAGCAGTAGAGTGCTCGCCTAGCAGGCACAAAGACCCAGTACCACATATCTCAAAAATGCCAGATGTGGTGCTGTGGCCCAAGTGGTAGAGCTGTAGCCTTGAGAAAGCCCAAGGACAGTGCTCAGGCCTTGAGTTCAATCAAGCCCAGGACTGGCAACCAATCAATTAATAGTTATTGTATAAGGATTGATGTTCAGATGGGGTTATAGTTATCATATAAGTCGGGCACAGAGTCCACTGCTTTTTGGACAGCATCAACTGATTTCAGTGAATTTGGCCTGGGGAACTTGTGTAAGATTAAGTTCTAGCTAAACAGTTCATTGGCTCTTAAGAAAGCAAATAATCTGTAAAGTAGAAGGTCAGATGAAAATCCAAACTGAAGCTTAATACGGCTCAATTCCCTAATTGGTATTTATTTCCAGTGTATTTGGACTGCCAAAAGCTGAGGATTTGGGGTTTTTTTGTTTTTGGTACTCATGGGGCTTGAATTCAGGATCTAGGTGCTGTCCCCTGAGCTCTTCAGCTCAAGGCTGGCACTCTACCACTTGGAGAAAGTGGTAGAGTCTCACTGAGACTTGCTTGTCCGGCTGTCTCTAAACTGTGATCCTCAGATCTCAGCTTCTGGATTAGCTGGGATGATCGGCGTGAGACACCAGGGCCCGGCCCATTCCCTTTTTAAAAAAATACCCTCCCTCCAATCCAACACATACCACAAGAGCAGGAAGCTTTCAGGGTGAGTTATAGTAGGTTCGAGAATGGAGGAATCATCCAGAATGCAAAGGAAGGGTGCTTAAACCAGAGAGGAACTTACCTCTGAGTCCTGGGTGGTGATTTTCCTCTCCGCAGGCCTGTTTGGTAAGCAGCAGCCTTGAAGCACTGAGTTGCAGTTAAAAGCTTTAATGGTGGTCACTGAAGATGCTTCAATTTTTTCAGCTGAAAGGAAAAAAATAAAGGGGGCGGAGAGTAAGTGTCCTCCCAGAAACGACCACTTAGTAAGGAAGAAAGAGGGGTGTCATTCGTGCACAACAGGCTCTTTTCATCTTATATTTTTTATTTTCTAAATGTTCTTAAAAATTATTGGGGGCTGAGAGTACGGCCTAGTGGTAGCGTGTTGCTTGCCTAGCATGCATGAAGACCCAGGTTCAATTCCTCAGTACCACATACAGAGAAAAAGCCAGAAATGGGGCTGCGGCTCAAGTGGTAGAGCTCTAACCTCGAGAAAGCCCAAGGATAGCGCTCGGGCCCTGAGTTTAAGCCCCAGGACCAGCAATAAATAAATAAATAAATAAATAAATAAATAAATATTGGGGTCGGAAGTGTGGCCTAATGGTAGAGTGCTTGCCTAGCATGCACGAAGACTGGGGTTTGATTCCTTGGTTCCACATATACAGAAAAAGCCAGACGTGGTGCTGTGGCTCAAGTGGTAGAGCTCTAGCCTTGAGAAAACTCAAGGACAGGGCTCAGGCCCTGAGTTCAAGCCCCAGCACCGACACACACACACAAAAGAAAGATCGATCGATCGATTGATACATCTGGGATGATAGATATGAGCACGTGTCTCTGGCTTAGTCAGTTCCAGCAAGTGATTCGAACTTGGTTCTTCAGTAGCTCGACAGTCTAACGGGAGGCGTACCTTTCACGGGTGGTGCAGGTAATTTTCTCCTCAGCTGCCTGGATGTGTCTATAGTTTGTACCTACAAACACAACACAATTATCCATACTTCCTTGGAACCAAAAACATTCTTCTTTTTTTTTTTTTTTTTTTTTGCCAGTCCGGGGCTTGAGCTCAGGGCCTGAGCACTGTCCTTGGACTTTCTCAAGGCTAGAGCTCTACCACTTGAGCCTCAGCACCACTTCCGGCTTTTTTCTATGTATATGGTACCGAGGAATCGAACCCGGGTCTTCGTGCATGCTAGGCAAGCACTTTAACCACTAGGCCAAACTCCCGGCCCCCCAAAAACATTCTTAAAACAATTTTTTTTGTGCTGGTTCTGGGACTTGAACTCAGAGCCTGGGAACTATCCCAGAACTTTTTTTTTTCCCTCAAGGCTAGCCTAGCTCTACCACTTGAGCCACAGCTGCACTTCTGGTTTATTTGGTGGTTTATTAGAGATAAGACACTCCTAGATTTTCCCTCTCTCCAGGGCTGGCCTCGAACCTCGATCCTCTAGATCTCAGCCTCCTGAGTGGTCTGGATGAAGCATATTTTTTTCTTTAATCTTTTGTAGCCTCAGGTACCGTCCCCTGAGACAAGAAAGGAACTGCACATACCTGGCTTTTTGGTTTCTGGTCGCGTTTTCTGGTGAGGCGTACGCAGGGCGCAATATTCAAGCCTGCTATGGTCAGGGCCGAGATCCGTCTCTCTATGTCCGAAATCTCAATGCAACAGAGAGACACGGTCAGTGAGGACAACGGTCAGGCATGCGTGTTGTCTTTGTTAACAGTGCTATGAATATATAGAGAATAACTCAGCTGTGATGCAGCTCATTCCTTCCTTCCACAGCTCCCCAGCATTTGGGTGCTAAACATAAAACTCTGAGCTGGTGGCTCAGGCCTGTGATGCTAGCCACTCAGGAGGCTGAGGTCAAAGCCAGCTTGGCCATGAAAGTCTTTGACTCTCATCTCCAGTAAATCACCAGAAAACCGGAAGTGGCGCCATATATATATGGGTCTGGCTCAATGTGGTAGAGCATGGGCCTTGCGTGGAAGAGCTCAGGCACAGCGCCCAGGCCCTGAGTTCCAGCCCCATAACAAACAAGAAGAGAGGGCACTGTGGACACACTCCTTCAGCCCCTTCTCACCTGGAGCTCGGCGTGATGTACCCGGGCAGCCGCCGTGGCCACCTGGTCCTCGAGGTCAGCCAGCTCCGTCTCGTTGGTGTCACTATGGATGCCCCGCGCGGCGTCTTCCAGCTCGCTCAGCTGGCCCTCCAGGCCGTACACCGTCCCTGCTGCCAGGTACACCTGTTGGGAGACAGGGGAGGATTATGGTTCAAAGCCAGCCCAGGTAGGAAAGCCCAGGCAGGGAAGTCCGGGAGGACTCCCTCATCTCCAGGAAACACCAGAAAACTGGAAGTGGCGCCATATATGGCTTACAGTGGTAGAGCGCCAGGACAGTGCCCAGGCCCTGAGTTCAAGTCCTGTGAGTGGCAAAAACAAACAAACAAATAAATAAATGTCCTCCATGCTGAGATGGTAATGTGAGATCTTGCTGCCTCTCTCACTAACGAACATACCTTCTCTGCCTTATGATTTTCCTGCATGGGAAAACCATCTTGAATACGGAATGCGTATTACATAACACTAGCTGCATACACTGTAGTGACTTAGGGAAAACCAGAAGGAAAAAATATTGTCAAGAACAAAACAAAGCAGTTGGCGTCAGTGGTTCACGCCTGTCACGCCTGGCTACTCAGGAGGTTGAAATCTAGAGGATCGCAATTCAGAGCCAGTCCAGGACAGGAAAGTCTGTGAGACTCTCATCTCCACTAAACTACAAAATTAAAAAAAAAAAAGCCAGAAGTGACACTGTGGATCAAAGTGGTGGAACCTAGCCTTAAACACGAAAATGTTCAAGTCCCAGGATTGGACTCTCATGGACTTTCCTACCCAGGCTGGCTTTGAACCGCGATTCCTCCTGAGTGGCTGGAATATTTGTGTGTGTGTGTGTGTGTGTGTGTGTGTGTGTGTGTGTGTATCTCCAGCATCCTCCTGGCACCCATCCACTCTGGACAGGGGGGCCCTCTTGACCCCACTCCCGCTCTTACATTTCCTTCCAGGGAAGCCAGCTGCTGGTCGAGGCCCTGGCGGTCGGTGCCGAGGGGAAAGGCGCCCCGCTCTGAGTGGCACGGGGGCCCCGTGGACTCAGCTATGAGCTCCTCCGTGGCGTTGATGACTCTGAGCACTTCTGTGGAGATGTTGCAGAGAGAAACAGCAGAATACTTCTGTGTGGCCCAAACGACAAGGGGGACAGAAGACAAGAGCTGCACATTAACCATGACACGCAGGTGTCTATGTCAGCCTGGCATGAGGCACACACACATGCACGCATGCACACACACACACACACATACACACACACACACACGGACACGTGGGAGAGAGGAAGAGACATCCGGCAAACAAGAAAAGTGGTGAAAATGCCCTGGACTCATGGTTTCTTCCCCTGGTTCAGAGTAAGAAAAGAAACTCTAGGGCCAGAAGCATGGCTTAGTGGTAGAGTGCTTGCCTAGCATGCACAAAGACACAGGTTCGATTCCTCAGTACCACACACATAGAAAAAGCCAGAAATAGTGGTACGGCTCAACTGCAAAGCTCTAGCTTTGAGAAAGCCCAAGGACAGTGCTCAGGCCTCAAGTTCAAGCCAGGACTGGCAAACACCCAGCTTTAAAAAGAATGGAATTCTTTTTTTTTAGCCAGTCCTGGGGCCACCTGCAATTTGAGATCCACATGCAATTTTTTAAAAGTATTTTTTAGGGGTCGGACGTGGGGCTTGAACTCATGAGCCTTCCTGGCCTGCAGGACACATGGTGTGGGGAAGGAGGATGCAGAAGGGTGGGTGAGAGGAGCACAGGCTTACCTGCTGGAGCACTGTGGACAGGAGCTGCAGCTCAGAGTGCACAGCTAGCACATCTCTGTGCTCCTAGGGCGGAGCAAATTAGAAAAGAATGTACTTAGTGTCTCAGCTGGAGCCCGGCTCAGGGGTGGGGGGGTCCCTAGCATCACACCAGGACCAAATCACTCCTGAGATAAGAATAACCATTACAATATACTCACCTCCTATATGGTAATAGATTAAAATGGTAAAATCTAGGATCATAGATTACGCTCTGTTATCAATTTATTATTATTTTGCCAGTCCAGGGGCTTGAACTCAGGGCCTAGGTGCTGTCCCTGAGCTTCTTTTGCTCAAGCTTAGCATACTACCACTTGAGCCACAGCACCACTACTGGCTTTTTCTTGTGTATGTGGTATAGAGGAATCGAACCCAGGGGCTACATGCATGCTAGGCAGTCACTCTACCACTAGGATACATTCCCAAAATCTTTTTTTTTTTTTTTGCCAGTCCTGGGCTTGAGCTCAGGGCCTGAGCACTGTCCTTGGACTTTCTCAAGGCTAGAGCTCTACCACTTGAGCCTCAGCACCACTTCCGGCTTTTTTCTATGTATGTGGTACCAAGGAATCAAACCCGGGTCTTCATGCATGCTAGGCAAGCACTTTAACCACTAGGCCAAACTCCCGGCCCTCTTTTTTGTTTTGGTCATGGGGCTTGAACTCTGGGCCTGGGCGCTGGCCCTGAGCTCTTCAGCTCAAGGCTAGAGCTCTACCCCTTGAGCCTCAGCCCCACTTCCTGTTTTCTGGTGGTTAAGAGTCTCCCAGACTTTAGTGCCGGGCCTGGCTTTGAACCTTGATCCTCAGCTCTCAGCCTCCTGAGTAGCTAGGATGACAGGCGTGAGCCATTGTGCCTGACAAGAGAGCCTTTTTCTGGGGGATGTTTCCCAGTCTTACCTTCTCCAGCTTCTCGGGCCCGTGCTGGGTGCTTTCATCGGATGACAGACTTTCCTTCCGGTTCTCCACTTCCGTCTTTGGTTCAGACTCCTGGTCCTCGCCAGATGAAGTCTCCTTTTCACTCATTTTCCTGGCCAACTCATAAAACCTGCTCCTTCCCTGCTCCTCGGCTGTGCCTGTGCCGGCTGGCAAGCGTTGGTGAGCCATCTCTGGTACGTCATCACACACCTAGGGAGAGGCAGATGGGTGGGACAGACGCCTCTGCCGCCCTGTGCCTCATGGTTCTGGGGGGAAAGAGGCGGCCAGGACTGTCATGTTGCCCCCCTCTGCTCCCTCCCCTCTTCTTCTCTCCCCATCCCACCCCATTCTCGTTTTGTACCAGTACTAGGGCTTCAACGCAGGTCCTTGCATTCTTGCCCTCTCCGTCTTAACATCTTTTTTTTTTTGCTTGCCAGTCCTGGGCTTGAGCTCATGGTCTGAGCACTGTTCTTAGGCTTTCTCAAGGTGAGAGCTCTACCACTTGATCCACGGCTCTCCTTCCGGCTTTTGGCTGGTTCATTGGAGATCAGAGTCTCATGGACTTTTCATTTGGCACCCAGAATTTCCCAAGTTTTTTTTTTTTTTTTTTTTGCCAGTCCTGGGCTTGAGCTCAGGGCCTGAGCACTGTCCTTGGACTTTCTCAAGGCTAGAGCTCTACCGCTTGAGCCTCAGCACCACTTCCAGCTTTTTTCTATGTATGTGGTACCAAGGAATCGAACCCGGGTCTTCATGCATGCTAGGCAAGCACTTTAACCACTAGGCCAAATTCCCGGTCCCTTTCCCAAGTTTTTGAGCTGAGAACCGGTGGCTCACGCCTGTCACCCGAGCTCCTCAGGAAGCTGAGAACTGAGGATCATGGTTCAAGGCCAGCCTGGGTCAGAAAAGTCTTGTGAGACTTTAATCTCCAAGGAAGCACCAGAAAACCCGAAGTGGCACTGTGGCTCAAGCGGTAGAGCAAGCACCAGCCTTGAGCAGAAGAGCTCAGGGACAGCGCCCAGGCCCTGAGTTCGAGTCCCACAATCGAGAAAAGAAAATAAATGTTGAATTAGGTGGGGAGGAAGGAGGCGCATGCTGTGTGTGCAGGGCGCACTCTTTTCTTACGGTGTAAGGATGCAGATCCGGGGCAGGGGTGCTGAGAGAGGGTGCTGAGTCCCTGCCTGGCTCCTCAGAGCTGGTCCGGGACCTTCTCCACCTCTTGGCCCTTCGGTCGTCGGAGGGCAGAGCCTCCTCCTGCTCACTGCTGTCGGAGGTCTCCGCACAGCGGGGCTGCGGGTTGAAGTTCACGTCCAGCTCTCCCTGGAGGTGTGTTCCTTCTGTGGCGGGGCTCTGGGGTGCCTTCCTTCGTAACCAGGGCAGCCTGGTTGGGTGTCCTGCTTCCCGAGAAGAGCCAGCAGAAGAGGTCTCAGAATCGGAACCCATGGCTTCTGGGTGGAGGGAGAGCCCCGACGTCGGGGAGGAACCTGGATCCTGGGGCAGGTGAGGCTGAGGCTGCTTAGGCCGGCCAGTGGGCTTCAGGTACAGCTTGCTCAAGGTGTCACTCCAGTCCAAGTCCCCCTCGCTGTCAGTGGCCATCTCGTCGTAGACGGAGGGGATGCTGGAAGTCGCCTCCAGTGCCTGCAGCGCCCCGCCCTTAGGGGTGACAAGCCGACGGGCGGGGGGCAATGTGCCTTCCTTCATGGCTATCCAGTTCCCATCGGGGCTTTGCAAAATCTGGGCTGCTTCACCTGCCAGGAGGGAGAGAGGAACCACACAGTTTAAGGTGGGGCTGGTGACTGTCACTGACCCCCCATAAAGTGGATTCTGGGGAGCACTGGCAAGAGGCAGCCAGCCTTTGGGGAGATCAGCAAGTGTGGATTCACCGATGTGGAGGACCCGGGCTCTGGAGGCTCATGCCTGCTAACCCAGCTCCTCCAGGAGGCTGAGCTACGAGGACCGCGGGTCAGGGTCGGCCTCACAGGAAAGTCTATGGGATTCCTCTCCAATGAGCCAAAGGAACAAAAAAAATGGAAGTGGAGGCGTGGTGCAAGCGGTAGAACACCAACCTCGAGCAAAACCAAAACCAAATGAGCTAAAGGACAAAATGATCAGGCCTTGAGTTCAAGTCCCAGGACCGGCACAAAGCAAAAGATACGTCTGGTCTGTCCAAACGAGTTCCCGCGATTTACCTGTTCCGTCCAGCCGGTCCATGCTGGTCCAGCCAGGTCTGGTCGTGGCCTCCTCCCCGGCCAAGGAGAATGCAGACTGGGATCGCTGCAGGAAGGAAGAGAGGGGCCTCAGTCGGTTCTCTCTGCTCTGCCACTGGAGCCACAGTGCCACTTTTTGTTGTTGTTGTTGTTTTACTGGATAACTGGAGATAAGAATCTCGGGGATTATTCGGCCTCCCAAGGGCTGGCTTCGAACCACGATCCTCGAGATCTCAGCCTCCTTAGCTACATGCGGGGAGCCCCTTGTCTGCACGTGCTCTCCACGTGACTCGGCCCCTCACAGTCTGGTGTGTGTGTGGGGGGGAACCAAGCAGAAAGCAGAGATCGGATGGTTGGGTTCGGGCTGGGGATGGTGGGAGTGGCAGGGACTCACCCCGAGTGGGGCAGGCCCCGGGCGTGCTCTCGGGGCTGCTGTGTCCCCCGTGTCCCTGGTGGCCTTGGCACTGCAGCTGCGGGTCGGGGGCCATTCCACCTCTTCTTCTTCATGCCTGGGACCTTTGCTCTTCTGTCTCCGTATGATCTGGGGGTGGGATTGGGGGATGGATGAGGGGAGCACGGGGGTGGGGGGGAGGCAGAGCTCTGAGGATCACGGTTCAAAGCTCCCATGGTGCCTGCGCTGCCCGAGCAGCTACCTTCTGCAGGATGGTGCCAGCCAGCTCTTCCGCCAGTTCCTCCCGGTGGCCCCGAAGGTAAGTGGCTTCATTCTGCTTGTCCTGAGAGGGGAGGGGAGGGGAGGGGAGGGGAGGGGAGGGGGAATCCACACTTTATATCTTAACCTTCTGGAGAGCCTGGCACCACAGAGAATGGAGACCCTAGAAGGAATGCAGTCCTACCAGGCTGTCCCCATGGGCTTCCGCTTTGGAAATGGCTTCCTCGATGGCCTCTTCCGCCACGCGCAGGGCCACGGCCAAGGCATCCATGGGGCTGTGTCCTGGGCAGGAAGAGATCACATGGTACTTTCCAGAAGGCAGCCACGAGGTCCCCGGCTGACACAGTCCTATCCAAGGCCCTGTCCTCCCTGCCCAGCGCGCCCTCCCTCCCTCCCAGCATTCCTGCCCACACTCCGCACCCATTCTCAGTCAGTCCTGGGTCTTGAACTCAGGGCCTGGGTGCCGTCCCTGAGCTCTTTAGCTCAAGGCTAGTGCTCTACCACTTTGAGCCACTTCTGGTTTTTCTGGGGGTTCATCAGAGGTGAGTGTCTCATGGATTTTGCTGCCTGGGCTGGCCTCGAACCAAGATCCTCCAGACCTCAGCCTCCCTGAGTAGCTGGAATCACAGGCTTGAGCCACGGGCTGTCCCTGGCCAGACCCTTTCACTGCTCCGAGAATTTCCATTGCGCTCTTTAATATGAAGCATTCACATAATTCAATAAATGGGGCGTCTTGTACCCCCACAGGCACAAACTGTACAGGAAAAGTGATAGCTGACAACATTTTAAAAAATCCCAGGCGGGGCTGAGGCAGGAGGGCGACAGCTAATGAGCAAAGGTGCCAGAAGGACTCTCAGATCAAATCATCATCATCATCATCATCATAATAAAAGGAGCCTAAGCTAGCTAATGAGAGTGCTTGAGGCCCAGCTAGACAGAAGAGAGCTGCGTGAGGACGTCAAGCCTAACCTCGGCACACGCTCACTGCAGTGACTGAGTATTGTTTTGATTATTTATTTATTGCCAGTCCTGGGGCTTGAACTCAGGGCCTGGCATTCTCCCTTAGCTTTTCTGCTCTAGGCTGGCACTCTACAGTTGAGCCACACCTCCAGCTCTAGCTGTATTTTTGGTTGGTTAGTTAGAGATAAGAGTATTTCAGGGACTTTTCCCACCCTGGGTTAGTTGGAGATAAGAGTCTCTTAGGCTTTTCTACCGAGGGCTGGTTTTGAACCTCAAGGAAGGCGTGACCCACGCTGTCACCACTGTGCTAGTCCCGGTTACTGTTTTGTTTTTGGTTTTTTTTGTGGGTCATTGGGCTTGAACTCAGCCTGGGTGCTGTCCCTGAGCTCTTCAGCTCAAGGCTACCGCTCTACCCTTGAGCCAAGCCCCACTTCCCATTTTCTAGAGGTTTATTGGAGGTAAGAGTCTCAGGTCCTTTTGTGCCCGGGTTGGCTTTGAACCTTGATCCTCAGATCTCAGCCTCCTGAGTCGCTAGGAGCTGAGTCAGGTGCTGGCTTGGTTAGCTGGTTTGTCTAGATGGAAACAATGAGAATCAGGGAGACTAAGTCACAGCTATAGCCAGCCAGTCATATGCAGGGTGAGAATGGAACTAGAGCTCATGTCTGTCATCCCAGCTACTCAAGAGGCTGAGATCTGGAGGATCGCAGTTCAAAGCCAGCTTGGGGGGAAAGGGGCAGAAAAGATGGTGAGACTCTTATCTCCTACAAACCACCAGAAAACCACAAGTGGCACTGTGACTCAAAGTGGTAGAGCACTTGCCTTGAAGGAAAGAACCTAGGGGCGGCAACCCAGGCCTTAGGTTCAAGCTCCATCACTGATGGAGATTAAAAAAAAATTGTAAAAAGGAGATTATGCAGGGCCGGGAGTGTGGCCTAGTGGTTAAAGTGCTTGCCTAGCATGCATGAAGACCCGGGTTTGATTCCTCGGTACCCCATACATAGAAAAAGCTGGAAGTGGTGCTGAGGCTCAAGTGGTAGAGCGCTAGCCTTGAGAAAGTCTGAGGACAGTGCTCAGGCCCTGAGTTCAAGCCCAGGACAGGGAAAAAAAAATTGAAAAAATAAAAAAGATCATTTGGTATCCATCTGACAATGTTTTCCTAGGGACTGCGAGATTTTTGTAAACACATTTACCTTCCGACTGCCGGTAGAAAGTTGAGTCGCTGCCAGAAAGACTTCCTTCATTCTCCAGACTGGACTCAAAATAGTTTCCGCCTAAAAAGTGACAGGAAGAGAGAGACAGAGATGTCAACTGAAGATCAGAGGTCGTTTGTGCTTGGCCCAGGTGGCTCACAGCTCTCATCCCAGCTCCTCAGGAGGCTGAGATCTAGAGGATCTTGGTTTGAGGCCAGTCCAGGCAGGAAAGTCCGTGAGCTCTTTTGTTTGTTTGTTTGGGTCAATCATAGGGCTTGAACTCAGGCCCTGGGTGGTCCCTGAGCTCTTTTTGCTCCCGGCTAATATTCTACCGTTTTGAGCCACAGCACCACTTCTGGACAATGTAAAATAATGACGCCTAAAGATACCTAACAAGATGGATGAGTGGCCTGTATTTTCTTTCCTTCTTCTTCTTTTTTCTTTTCCTGCTACTTTTCTCATGGGGGAAAAAATTACTTGTGGCAGCAGAGTGATGAGAAACATCAGGCTGTTCTCAGGCAGAGAACTCCATCTTCCCACCAGCTGTTCCAATCAAACCCAAAAGAACACGTCGAGTCCTCCTTAGCTCAGCTGTAGGTGAGGGTAATCAAATTGAAGAGCCACAGCCGACCGCTCACGCGTGCTATCCTGAGCTACTCCAGGGGCTCACATCTGAGGTTTAGAGGGGTAGTCGGGAGACTCAGCTCCAGTGAAGCAGCAAAAAGCTGGAAGTGGAAGTGTGGTTCAAGTGGTAGAGCACCAGCCCTCGGTGAAAAAGTCAAGAAGTGAGAGCATGAGGCTGGGAGTTCAAATCCCAGGATGTAAACACCTGACTAACAAATGGTGTAAAGTGGATTTCCCCTTTAGGCTTCCAGCCCCAGGGAAGAATAGAAGTCTGGAGAAGGAAGAAAGGGAAAAGGAACAAAGCAAAATCAAACAAAAACCAGCCTCGAGGCTGTGGTTTTTCTTTGTTTGTTTTGTTTGTTTTTTCTCTTATGACCCAGTAAAAATGACCTTCTAATGTCTTAACTAGCAGGAGATGCTGAAAGAAACTCTTTTTTTTTTTTTTTTGCCAGTCCTGGGCTTGAGCTCAGGGCCTGAGCACTGTCCTTGGACTTTCTCAAGGCTAGAGCTCTACCACTTGAGCCTCAGCACCACTTCCGGCTTTTTTCTATGTATGTGGTACCGAGGAATCGAACCCGGGTCTTCATGCATGCTAGGCAAGCACTTTAACCACTAGGCCAATCTCCCGGCCCCTGAAAGAAACTCTTTTATTTTGGGGGATCTGGGATTAAAATACCCACAATCTGCGGAGATAACTGGTCTTTCCAAATCGTACAGTAGGGGAATGCTTGAACCCATGAGACAAAGCTAAACACAGAGTGCTGCATCAGTGGTGGCTCAGGGCCTGTCATCCCAGCCACTCAGGAGGCTGAGATCTAGAGGATCACAGTTCAAGGCCAGCCTGGGCAGGAAAGTTTGTGAGACTCTTATCTCCAGTGAACCACCAGAAAACCAGAGGTGGTGCAATGGCTCAGTATGGTAGGGTGCCAGCCTGGAGTAAAAAAGAGCTTAGGGAAATAACCAAAGCCCTGAGAGTTCAAGTCCCAGGACTGGCACAAAATAGCCTTAACACAGAAGTGGTTCAAAGCCAGCTCCGGGTAGACCAATCCAAGTCACTCTTATTGTCAATGAACCAGCAAAAAGTCGAAAGTGGAAGTGTGGCTTAAGTGCAAGAGCGCCATCCTTGAGTGAAAAAGCTGTAAGACAGCACCCAAACCCGAAGATCAAGCCCCAATACCTGCGCATGCGCACACACACACACACACACACACACACACACACACACACACACACACACACACCCGAAAGCAAAACAAAGCCACTTCAGAGAGGCTCTGGTATCTATTCTTCTATGTTATTTATTCATGGGCATCTGATATTTAAGAAAAAAAAAATACCTGTTTTGTGGGTGGCTGGGCCCCCGAGAGCCTCAGAGCCAGGTCTCTGTTACCCTAACAGCCTCGGGACCCCATACCTATCAGGTCAAAGCAAGTGCCCATCTCCAGCCGGTGCTTCCGGTACAGGTGTTTCAGGACCTTGGCGCTTCCAAAGCGTTTGAAGCGAGTCTTGACGTTGTTGTAGAACCATTCCAGAGACTGGGCCCGCAGAAGCCTGGGGTGAGGGGAAGACAGACAACAGAGAATCAGCATGCTTCGGGGTTCACCACTTGCCTGGTGCAGGGTGTTGTGGTAATTCACGCCTGGAATCCCAGCTACTCAGGAGGCTCAGACGGGAGGATCACGATTCAAGGCCAGTACAAAGAGGGAGAAGGATGTCCAGGAGACTCTTTTTTATTTTTTGCCAGTCCTGGGCTTGATCTCAGGGCCTGAGCACTGTCCTTGGACTTTCTCAAGGCTAGAGCTCTACCACTTGAGCCACAGTACCACTTCCAGCTTTTTCTATGTATGTGGTACTGAAGAATCAAACCCGGGTCTTTGTGCATGCTAGGCAAGCACTCTACCACTAGGCCAAACTCCCACAAGCCTTGTACCTCCAATGAACAAGTTTAAAAAAAAAATCTAGAAGTGGTGCTGTGGCTCAAGTGGTAGAGCTCTAGCCTTGAGCTGAAGAGCTCAGGGATAGTGCCCCGGCCGAGTGTTCAAGCCCCACGACCGACAAAAAAAAAAAAAAAAAAAAAGAAATACAACAACAAAAAAACCCCAAAGATAAGATTAGGGACAGGGCCCAAGCCCTGAGTTCAAGTCCTAGGGCTGTCAAAAAAAATTAAAAAGGACAGGATGGGTCAGGAGAGGGCAGGATGGGTCAGGAGAGGGCCAAGCAGGTGGTCCTTACCGGGCTTGCTGGCAGACGTGGCACAGCCAGGCCTTCTCTGGCTTGCTGTAGAGGCTGCAGCTGCGGCACACGTTGAATCTGCAGTCCCCGCAGCGCCGCCGGGGGTTGACCAGGAAGGTGAAGGGCGCACAGCAGCGCATGCAGCAGTGCTCCACGAACTGAGGGTGCTTTGACAGGACGCTGCACTTGCTCCCCTCTGCCTCCAGTTGCTGCTTCAGCTCGCTGAAGAGAGGGTGAGGAGAGGGGTTACAGCCCATTTCCCCCCTGCCCAAAGGGCCCATATTCTGACTCTGGTTCCCTCTCCATTCCCCCTGAAATTCAGAAAATAAAATTTTTTTTTCTTCATAATAGTGGGTGGGTGCTCTACCACTTGAGCCATGCCTCTAGTCCGACATTTTGCTGGTTCATCGGAGATGGGGACTGGCCAACTCAGGCTGACTTTGAACTGGTGATCCTCTGCATCTCAGCCTTCCTGAGCAGCTGCAGTTCCACACTGTGAGCCCCGACTTCAAGTCCAGGACCACTACCACCGCCACCACCAAAATAATACAATAGATGAAAGGTAAGTGTATGTCGGAGTTGGGATTGCCTTTCCATTCCACGGGTTAATTTGCATATATTTACATATGCAAACACATGCAGATGAGCCACCCCACTCCAGGTTGGGATCTGGAGTTAGTTCCAGACTCCTTATCATGCAGCGCTGCTACAGAAATAGATACTTTCACCCCACAGGATTCTCTTCCCTTGGCTGAGTTTGCCGCTGGAGATCTGACCTTGGGCCAAAAATTCCATCTCCCATGGAGAAATGCAGCTGCCATCACTCTGCGGGGATGTGGCAAACACACAAAAGGTTCCAGAAGCTCAGGAGGGGAGGGGGATGGGGGAGGAGAAAAGAAGGAGGAAGAGTAGGAGCAGGAGCAGGAGCTATCCCTTAGCTTTTTCACTCAAGGTTGGCGCTCGCCCACTTGATCCACAGCACCACTTCTGGTTTTCTGGTGGTTCATGGGAAATCAGTCTCAAGGACTTTCCTGCCCAGACTGGCTTTGAACCACCATCCTCCAAATCTCAGCCTCCTGAGTAGCTGGGATGACAGGCGGGAGACACTGGACTGATGATTTATAGGAAATGTAGTTGATATATTTTTCTTACTGAGTAAGCAGCTCTAGAGAAGGCTCAAGACATAGAACACTGAGCAAAAAAGTCAGGGCCAGTGCCTGGGTCCTAAGTTCAAACCCCAGTATTCACACACAGAGACACCATGTTTTTGCAATATCACTTTTAAGGATATCTTTTTTTTTTCTTTTTTTAGCCAATCTTGGGGCTTGAACTCAGGGCCTAGGTGCTATCCTTGAGAGAGAGAGACTCTTATCGCCATAACCAGCCAAAGGCCAAAGCATAGGTGTGGCTCCAGTGGTAGAGTGCCAGCCTTGGGAGGAAAAGCTGAGGAAAAAGTGTGAGGTCTTGACTTCAAGTACTATACCAACACACACACACACACACACACACACACACACACACACACCTGCAAATATAGTGTCATTTCTGCTCACCCTAAAAAAAAAGCTGAATTAATAGGGAAACAGTTGCATGCTGGAACAGGAGATGTGAATAAGAACTTAAATCTTCAGAACTCACTGAATAGGAAACTAAACTGCCAAAAAAAAAAAAAATGATGGGAGAGGAGGAGGCAGAGTTGCTAATCATAATTTCGGGGTGAAATCTCTGTGTGTACCCTAAATGTTTCTGTGAGTCATTCAGTCTTGTTCCAGTGAGTATAAGGTATTATACAATGTAATTGTAGGGTTCTCATGTCACCCGTATTTCTTTGTTGTTTTTGGGTTTGGTACCTAATACTCACAGAAATCAAGATACTGGAATGCTTTGCTTTAAGGTGATTCATGCTTAGGAACAGCAAAGACATGTCCACATTTTTTTTCTCTTTTTTTTTTATTGTAATTAGTAAAAGGGTTACATGATATTTGCCAGATAGAAGGTGCATTAATTCACATACATTGATACCGTTTCACATGTCTTGGTACCCATTTCCCTCCCCCCCCACACCCCCCCCACATTTTTTTTTTTTGCCAGTCCTAGGGCTTGAACTCAGGGCCTGAGCACTGTCCTTGGGCTTTCTCAAGGCTCTACCACTTGAGCCACAGCACCATTTCCAGCTTTTTTCTTTATATGTGGTACTGAGGAATTAAACCTGGGTCTTCCTGCATGCTAGGCAAGCACTCTACCACTAGGACAAACTCTCAGCCTACATAAACCCATTTTTATTGGCCTTTTCTTGCCCAGGAAGGTAGACTGTTAATACTAGTGATGTTTTCCATTGTCAGTGAGAATCATGAATCTGTTAGGATCCTTTCTCTCTTTGTTTATTTTTTGTGTCAGTTCTGTGGCTTGAACTCAAGAGCTTGGGCACTGTCCCTGGTCCTCCTCATGCTCAAGGCTGGCACCGTACCACTTGAGCCCCAGTGCTGGCACCTCTGGCTTTTTCTGTGTATGTGTTACCGAGGAATTGAACCCAGGGCTTCATGCATGCTAGGCAAGCACTGTACCACTAGGCCACCTTCTCAGCCACACATAAGGATTCTTTAAGTGGCTTTATGATCAAGAGATAGCATATCCATCATTCAGGGCCAAACCTGATTTTATCCACAGCCAGGAATCTGATGTCTGCAGCGGACACAGGCTTGTCACAAAGAATGAGTCAGGTATTCCATTCATAAGCTGAGAGCAAGCTGGGCACAAGTGGCTCACGCCTGCCAGCCCAGCTACTCAGGAGGCCGAGATCTGGAGGATTGCAGTTCAAAGCCAACACAAGGCAGGAAAGTCCTGCAACTCCCATCTCCAAAGAACCACCAGAAAACTGGAAGCAGTCAACATGGCCCAGGTAACAGAATGCTAGCATTAAACAAAAAGAAGCTCAGAGACAGCACCCAGACCCTGCGTTCAAGCCCTAGGCCCACCACTCACACTTGGTACACACACACACACACACACACACACACACACACACACACACACATCTGGGAAGAAACATGGCTCATTTCCACGTGGACACAATGTTCTGAGACACAATGTTTTTCAATCTTTTTGTTTGAAACTAGATTTCCTTCCAGAATTCCACTGGAGCAGGAATAAACATTTGGAATTCGAACTGGGAGTCGAGGAAGTGTGTGTCTGCTCAGATTGCAGGGGGAAAAAAAGAAAAGTGCCAGGGGCTAAGAGATTGCCAAGAGCCAAGGCACCGATGGGCGGGGCTTTAAAACATCAACAGTAATCGGGTGACACTCTCTCTCTGCAGGCAGTGTGCCTGCTGCCTGCACACCCACCCCTCCCTGAAAGGGAAGGGCAAGGGTTTCCGAAGGAAGACCCATGGTAAAAGGAACTCCCTTCCTACAAGATGCAAGCATTTGGCCAGGTGCGGTGGCTCACGAGGCTGAGATCTGAAGATTGTAGTTCAAAGCCAGCCCAGGCACTAAAGTCCATGAGACTCTTATCTTCAATGAACCACCAGAAAACTGGAAAGTGGTGCTGTGGTTCAAGGGGTAGGGCAGTAGCCTTGAGCTAAAGAGTTGAGAGACAGAGCCCAGGCCCAGAGTTGAAGTCCCACAAGCAACAAATAAATCAATAAATAAAAAGTAAAAAAAGAGCACCCTGCTGGCATTGGTGGCCCACAAGTGTCATCCAGCTGCTCAGGAGGCTGACAGTTGAGGATCACACTAGCCTTGAGCATAAAGACTCTCAGGGACAGTGCTCAGGCCCTTGAGTTCAAGCCCCAAGACTGGCACCTGGCCAATAAAACAAAGCCATGTTATTTCTAGAAGGTGTGTGAGTGCTCTCCTTTCTGTCTTCTGTTCCTCTTACATAATGAGAATGGACAAAAGCAGGGTGCCCTGACCCCCTTTGGTTATTCTGAATTGAACTTGACATTGACTTTCTACTCTGCATCTACGTGGAAGAACTGATCATAGCCAACCCAAAACCCAGCTCTGTGTGCTTAATCAATGACAAACAGAGAGCTTCTGTCCACAGGACTTGATGCGTATGAATTCAGACAGACCACACACACACACACACACACACACACACACACCTGGTGTGGCCCTGACCCGCCCTTGGCAAACCAGTGCCACAAGTCACAGGGCCTCTAAGGGTTTCATTTTACACTGCAGAACCCAGGGAGAAAAAGCAACAGTGCCAGTCTTGAGCTATATAAAGCCAAGGGAGAGGGGAAGGATGTGAGTTCAAGGTCTATCCCCACACAAATGAGAAGAAAAGACAGGAGAAGAAAAGAGAGAGAGAGAGAGAGAGAGAGAGAGAGAGAGAGAGAGAGAGAGAGAGAGAAAGAGAGAGAGGGAGGGAGAAAGAAAGAAAGAAAGAAAGAAAGAAAGAAAGAAAGAAAGAAAGAAAGAAAGGAAGGAAGGAAGGAAGAGAGGGAGGGAGAGAGGGGAAGAAAGGAGGGAAGGAAAGTAGGAAAAAAGGAAGGAAGAGGGCTGGGAGTTTGGCCTAGTGGTAGAGTGCTCACCTAGCATGGACAAAGTCCTGGGTTCGATTCCTCAAAACCACATATACAGAAAAAGCTGGAAGTGATGCTGTGGCTCAAATGATAGAGTGCTAGCCTTGAGAAAGCTCAAAGACAGTGCCCAGGCCTTGAGTTCAAGCCCCAGGACTGGCACCAAAAAGGAGGAGGAGGACAAGAAGGGAGAAGGAAAGAGAAGGAGGAGGAGGAGGAAAGGAGAAGGAATGGGAAAAGAAGAAGAAGGAGGGAGAGAGAGAGGGAGAGAGGGAGGGAGGGAGGGAGGGAGGGAGGGAGGGAGGGAGGAGAGAGAGAGAGAGAGAGAGAGAGAGAGAGAGAGAGAGAGAGAGAGAGAGAGAGGAGAAAGAGAAAGAAGAGAAGGAAAAGTAGTAGAAGAATATGGAGAAGATGAAGAAGGAAAAAGAGAAAGAAGGAGGGAAGAGGAAGAAGGAAGAGGGGAGGAGGGGGAGGAAGAGGAGGAGGAGGAGGAGAAGCATTCACCACATCTGTGTACCTGACTTTAAATCTGCCTGGCTGAGAGACAAACCCCTGACACAGATACACTACAAAACAATTGTTTTGGCCAGTGATGCCAAGCAATGGGGAGATTAAGACAAGACAAGGAAACAAAGAAAAGACAAGGGTTCCCATCTGGGGTGACCTTTTCTGAGTGATTTGTGGATCCTTTAAGCAGAACGGCTTAGTCTTTACACAAATGCTGAGAGAAGCAAGCTGGAGAAATTCCACATTCTGGATTCTGCCCATTTGCTATGACCTTGTACAAGGTACTTGGCTTCTGGTCTTAACAGTTTATCTCCAATGCACAGATAACACTGCTTGGCCAGCCAGGCTTGTGACTCAGGCTCGTCATTCTAGCTACTTGAGAGGCTGAGATCTGAGGATCTCAGTTCCAGGCCAGCCCCAGGCCAGAAAGTCCAGGAAACACATCTCCAATGAACCATCAGAAAGCCAGAAGTGGCTCCATGGCTCAAGTGATAGAGCACTAGCCTTGGGCACAAAGTGTCCAGGCCCAGAGTTCAAGCCCCAGGACTGATGGGAGAGGGGGAGGATAAACCTTTCTTCCAGAAAAGCTAACCGGAAAGTGGGGTGACCCTTCACTGTCCCTCTGCAGCCACCAGGTTTTTGGAGCACTTCTGGTTAGATCACCTTAACACGGCCTGACGAGTGTCCTTTACAAATGGCTGGGGAGAGGGCCACTGCTTTCTTTCATGTCTGAGGCGCTCTGTGTGGCATCCTGCCAAAGAAAGCTTGGCTGCTGATCAGAGCCGGGAAGGTCAGGCCAAGAATTCACAGCCACCAAGGAATTAGGTGGAAAGCAGAGGGGCCAATGGACAAATGCCTCAGTGTTTAAAGCTCCAGTGAGAGCCACCCAAGACCAGTTAAGGAGACCAGAGGGGGGGGGCATTACACACTGAGCATGCCCAGTTCCTTCATAAAGCTGCTAGGTTAATCAGGCGCTGGTGGCTCACACCTGTCATCCCAGCTACTCAGGAGGCTGAGATCTGAGGATTGTGGTTCAAAGCCAGCCAGAGCAGGAAAGTCAATCTGACTTTTCTCTCCAATGAACCACAGTGGAACTGCGGGTGGCTCAAGTGATAGAGAGCTAGCTTTGAACAACACAACAACAGCAGCTCAGGGACAGTGCCCAGGTCCTGAGTTCAAACTCCAGGCCTAGCCCACACGTACTGGCACACACGTGCACACACACACACACACACACAGAGTTATGAGGTTATGTATTGTAAGAACATAAAGGCATAGAATCGGGGCTTGGTGAATTCATTTGATCAATTTTTGTGTCCAACAGGAAGAAGCAATGATTTTTCTTTTTTTTTTGATATAGAAATGTGTAGAGAGATTATGTTTTGCATCATCAACCTGTCCATTTGGTTAGAACAAAAATGAACCTTCAGTGAAAGGCGAGATCACTCATTCATTTTACTCAAGAGATACTTTCTTCTTACTTTGAACACAAGTGATTGCTCTCACTTTCTCTCTCTCTGGGGAGTTTCTGAATAACCAGGGAGTTCTAATGATTAACAAATGGTAACAGAAGCCAGGGCTCCCTGTCATCCCAGCTACTCCAAAGGTTGAGACCTAAGGATCCTGGTTCAAAGCCAGCCTGGGCAGGGAAAGTCGACGAAACTCCAATGAACCAC
This sequence comes from Megascapheus bottae, assembly GCF_031878675.1. Lineage (NCBI taxonomy): Eukaryota > Metazoa > Chordata > Mammalia > Rodentia > Geomyidae > Megascapheus > Megascapheus bottae. The sequence continues at coordinate 8,939,120 of NC_143540.1, read as the reverse complement.
CAAAAAAAAAAAAAAAAAAAAAAAAAGCTAGGGACAGTGTGCAGGCCCTGAGTTCAAGCCCCAAGACAAAAATGAAAGAAACAACAGATTTCAAATGCATTTTGCAAACCTTCCTTAACCTAAATACATAAAATACATGCCTATTCCTGGAGGCAGAGCCTCTGAGTCAGGCCGGAAGTTACTCCTGTATCCCCATTTCCTCCCTCTGTTCAGCCAAGGACACACTGGCAGACATCCAGAAGCCCAGTCCCTCAGCCCCGGGATCAAACCTGGCCTCTCACCTTAGCCGCTCTTCCTCCTTCTTGCGCAAGTTGAAGTCTCTCTGAACTACCTGGAGCACATGCTCTGTCTCGTCGTCCGTAAGCGCAGACAGATCCAGTTTTCTTCCCATGGCTTCACAGGGAACGGCCAAGGACAAACCCAGACCTGGAAAAGTCAAAGCGGCAAACTGCCTGTTGAGGACAAGATGGGCAAAATCCACTTAGCCCGCACAAAGAGTCCGCGGCAGTGTGTTCATGCATAATGCAAGGCCAGACTGTATCTTTCTTCCACGTGCCTGTCTCCTTGTCCTAACTCATCTTTTATCAGTTCTGGGGCTTGAACTTAGGGCCTGGGCACTGTCCTTGCACTTTCTCAAGGTTAGCTCTCTATCACTTGAGCCACAGCACCATTTCCGGCTTTTTCCTGTGTATGTGGTACCAAGGAATCAAACCCACTTAGTGACATTCATCCTTTTCCTGAGCACCTGAATTGAGATGTCCTGAGAGGAGCGTCATTGAATCATAGCTACATCTGTTAACTCAGCCACATTCTTCTGCAGGCTGGGAACCTGAGCTGAGCCAATGGGGCAGAGGGATCTGAGCTTAGCCAATGGGAGCAGAGGGGCCTGAGCACAGCCAATGGGAGCAGAGGGGCAGGGCCAACTGGGTTAGGGATAAAAGGTATTGCTTGCTCCCCGGATTTTTGGTCCATGGCACCTCAGGCTGCAGAAGTAAATTTTTGCTTTGCCAATCCCAATATCCTGAGCTATTTCTGACAGTTGAGAGGTGATTTTGTTAACTTTTTTGCCAAGGTAAGCCTTGAACCGTAATCCCATCCACCTCAGTTGTGAGCCACCATTCCTGGTCATTGGTTGTTAATCTAAAAATGATGATCTGCCATGTGCATTTCCAGAGAACAATGGATTTAAGAGAACAGAGCAGCTCCAGTCCTTAGTCTTTTCCTGAACGATTCAAGAACTCCTGACCATATAATCCAAACTAATCTCCAGATTTTTAACCAGCAAATCTTGACAAGAATTCCAAAAACTTTTTGGAGAAAAAAAAAAAACACTTAAAAAATTGCAAGCAATGTTGTTTGCCAAAACTTAATCTTTGGCCATGTGCTGCTGGGAATGGGTCCAGGTGAGCAGAGGTTAAGTAGAAGCAGAATCCATTACAGCTGGGTGCCAGTGGCTCACATCTGCCATCCCAGATCCTCTGCAGGATGAGATCTGAGGATCATGGTTCAAAGCCAGCCTGGGCAAAAGAGTCCATGAGACTCTTATCTCCAACCAACCACCCAAAAGCCTGGGTTCTGTCCCTGAGCTTTTTTTTGGGGGGGGGTTGGCACTAAGCTGCCATCTATCATTTGAACCATACTTCCACTTCTGGCTTTTTAGAGGTTAATTGGACATAAGAATCTCAATGAGGGCCGGGAGTCTGGCCTAGTGGTTAATGTGCTTGCCTAGCATGCATGAAGACCCGGGTTCGATTCCTCGGTACCACATACATAGCAAAAAGCTGGAAGTGGTGCTGAGGCTCAAGTGGTAGAGCTCTAGCCTTGAGAAAGTCCAAGGACAGTGCTCAGGCCCTGAGCTCAAGCCCAGGACTGGCCAAAAAAAAAAAAAAAAAAAAAGAGTCAAAAAAAAAAAAAGAATCTCAATGATTGCTCTGCCCAGGCTGGACTTTGAACCATGATCTTCAGATCTCAGCCTCTTGAGCAGCTAGGATGACAGGCGCTAGGATGGGTCATAGGTGTCTGGTTCCTGAGTACCTCTGTTCCAGTGGAATTTTATAATTCAGAACATGGTGTTAACTATCTGGCATTAACTCTTCTTGAAACGATTCATGGAAGAGCTCAAGTGATTATCTTTCCAATGGAAATGAATGTATGTCTTCATTGAATTTATTCTTTGTGTTAAGACATGCAAGGAGTTCACTTAATTGCTGGAGACACAGTAAAGGAACTCTGGAAGGAATTTCTCAGAAATAAGATTTGGGGATTAGGGAGACCAGGCATTCAGTACTGAATGCCTAAATCTGACAACCAGGAAGAAGCAGCTTGAGAAATTTCCAGGGCTGGGAATGTGGCTTGGTGGTAGAGTGCTTGCCTAGCATACATGAAACCCTGGGTTTGATTCCTTGGTACTACATACACAGGAAAAAGCTGAAAGTGGTACTATGTCTCAAGTGGTAGAGCTCTAGCCTTGAGCAAAAGAAGCTCCAGGACAGTGCTTAGGCCCTGAATTCAAACCCCAGGACTAGAAAGAGGGTGGGGGGGTGAGGAAGAAAGGAAGGAAGGAAGGAAACACCTTTCTGGCTATGTACTAGTAATCTTGACTTCTCAGGAAGCTGAGATCTGAGGATCATGGTTCAGAGCCAGCCTGGGTAGGAAAGTCCATGAGGCTCTCAATTCTAATTGATTCTTGAGCCACAACTGGCCCTCCTTGAATTTTTTAAGGGCTGTAACTGAGACCATTTCCTTTTTTTAATGTATTGACAGAATGTGTCTCTGGATTTCAAAGTTATATTGTAGATACTTTCTAAGGCACTTCTAGATTTTATTTTTTTTTGCCAGTCCTGGGCTTGGGCTCAGGACTTGAGCACTGTCCCTGGATTTTCTCAAGGCTAGGGCTCTACCACTTGAGCCACAGCACCACTTCTGGCTTTTTGCTATGTATGTGGTACCGAGGAATCGAACCCAGGTCTTCGTGCATGCTAGGCAAGCACTCTACCGCTAGGCCAAACTCCTGGTCCCTATTTCTAGATTTTTTAACTGATTTTCCTTGGCACAGAATAGCTGGCACTGTCTTAAGAACAGCACAAATGGTGGGAGTGGATGAATCTTTGCAAGGATTGTGTGTGGGTGTATGCCCATGTGTGTGTGTGTGTGCACACGCACTCGTGCCAGTACTGAGACTTGAACTCGAGGCCTGGATGCTGTCCTTTAGCTTTTTCACTGAAAACTGACATTCTACCACTTGAGCCACAGCTCCACTTTCTGTTTTAATTGGAAATAAAAATAACAGACTTTCCTGCCCTGACTGGTTTCGAACTGTGACCCTCAGCTCTCAGCCTCCTGTGTAGCTTGGATTATGAGGGTGAGCTCCTGCACCAGCCAGTTCAGATTTTTCTATTTCTCTCTCTGTCTCTCTGTCTCTCTCTCTCACTCGCTCTCGCGCTCTCTCTCGCTCTCTCTCCTTCTTTTAAATATGACAAGATTACATCAGAAAAGCTAGAAAACAGAAATGGGAGTATAATGCACTTGAGTACTCAGAGATAAGAAAAATAATGCAGGGCTGGGGTGGGGGGTGGGAAAGAAGGAGAATGAAATCAATACAAAAAGCAGCAAGGTAAAGTAAGGACAATACCTTCCTCTCCCTCCCCGTCTGTGGATGTAAATTACCTGTGGTCAACCGTGGTTGGTTTAAACAGAACATTCCAGAAATAAACAAATGCTTTATTTGGGGGGGGGGGCCTCCCAGAGTGAGACTCCAATTCCATACCTGCTGCTTACCCTTATAGGCTAGGTGCTCTACCTAGGGTATTGATCAATTTTGAAATTGCTCAGCATTCTCAGATGGCAGGATAGAGACTCCCTTCCTCCCACTGTAGCCTGCCCAGGCCCAGGGCGGGAATCTCACCTTTGTCCCTCAGGCATCTGACATTAGGTCATCTAGCAGCCACCTTGGCTATCAGGTTCTATGGTACAATGCTACTGGGCGGGAGTGTGGCATAAGTAGTGGAGCACTAGCTTTGAGCCTGGACAGTGCCCAGGCCCCAAGTTCAAGCCCCAAGACTGGCAAAAAGAAAAAAAAAAAGAAGAAATAACAAAATCCAATTCTATCTCAAATACAGTCCTTGAATGGTGTTTGTATACAAAATTTAAAAAAAAAACTGTTTATGGAACAAAGCAAAGAGAGAGAAAGACACAGAGACAGAGAGACAGAGTGAGAGAAAAGAAAATGCCAAAAAGATCCCAAGCAGATGAGTTATAACACTGTTAGACAATTTTCAAACTCATAGGCTAGAACAAATAAAGCCACGCCAAGAAAAACAGCACCATAAAAAGCTATCGAGGTGGAATAATTTTTAAAAAGAAAACTGGTCCTGGGGCTGGGAGTTTGGCATAGTAGTAGAGTGTTTGCCTAGCATGCACGAAGACCCGGGTTTGAATCCTCCGTGCCACATGCATACAAACGTTAGAAATGATGCTGTGGCTCACGTGGTAGAGCCCTAGCCTTGAGGAAAGCCCAAGAACAGTACTCAGGCCCTGAGTTCAAGTCCCAGGACTGGCAAAAAAAAAAAAAAGAGAGAGAGAGAGAAAGAAAAGAAAAAAGAAAACCGGTCCTGCTCTATTAAATAGACTTAAAGAACAGACATGTTATTACAAATTATGACTTGTAATATATAATGCTCAGATTAGGATAAAATGCATCCACTGTAATATATATATACACACACACACACATACTACTACACTGTATAATAGTATAATAATAAAATACATTATAATCAATTGTATAATTGAAATATACAACACTAAATTGAAAGCACAAGGAGAAACTGGTAAATCCATCTCTATTTTCCTCCTTAAATAATGAATCAAGCTGCAAGACTTTATTTATTTATCCAGTCCTGGGGCTTGAACTGAGGACCTGGGCCCTGTCTCTGAGCTTCTTTTGCTCAAGGCTAGTGCTCTACCATTTGTGCACAGTGTCAATTCTGGCTTTTCCTGTGTATGTGGGCACTAAGGAATTGAACCCAGGGCTTCATACATGTTTAGGGAAGCACTCTACCACTAAGCCAACACACCCTAAAATTATGTAAAGTTAAGGGGCTTAGGGAGGATTATTAAAGTAATAGTGGGCTAGGACTTGAGGGGGGGCAGAGAGAGAAAGAAAGAGAGAGAGAGAGAGAGAGAGAGAGAGAGAGACCAATTCCTATTATGTGACCACACATTTACACACCTGTATCAGGCTCCTTCGTTCCCTGGAAGGGTCCAGATCATAGGGAGGGATGGGGGGAGGGACAGGGGGAGAAATGAAGTCAGAAATGAAGTCAGACTCAAGGCATTTTTACCCCCCTGGAGCAGATGGAAGCCAACCTTGAGCTGAAAATCATCTCACTGCACACAGCTTTTCTCAAGAGCCGGCCCAAGGCCTTCATAGCTGCATACACTTGAGATATCTGGGAATTACTGTCTGGAAGGGTGACAGGGCTTATTTGGGGAGGGGACGCAGCAGAAAGTCAAAGACTCCCTAAGAACAAGGCATCTAGCAAATCTCTCCATCCCTGGCCAAAACGTGGAAGGCCAGACATGGAGCCAGGGGGTTCCCAAGCTGAAAACCTTCATCACATGCTCTTCAGGAAAATGCCTCCCTCCAATATTATACCCCCCCAAATCTGTGAGGTATCCCTACAGAGCCTCTCCCTACCTCTTCCAACAAAGCCTGGCATCTTTCCTCAAGGACCAGGGAGAATGAAGGGGAAAATAAATAAATAAAAATGTAAAAAAAAAAACAAAAAAAAACCCAACAAGATAAAGCTCCAACCCAACTCAGGGGTGAGGGATGTGGGAGGGGGCAGCCTGAGAACCACACACCATCCATCCCCACTTAATTTCTTTATTTTGTTTGACTCTACCGCACTAGCCTTGACCTTGGTGGCCCGGAATCGTTGCTGCATAATTTATTTATAGGCCCATCGATACACATTTTATTTCTTTATATTTTAAACCACATGTAAAAAAACAAAAATTTAAGCCAAGCCTGGTGGCTCACACCTGTCATCCCAGCTACTCAGGAGGCTGAGATCTGAGGATCACGGTTCAAAGCCAGCCTGGGCAGGAAAGAACCTGAGACTCTTATCTCCAATGAACCTCTAGAAAATGGGAGGTGGGGCTGTGGCTCCAGGGGTAGGGTGGTAGCCTTGAGCTGAAGAGCTGAGGGACAACACCCAGGCACAGAGTTCAAGCCCCACGACAGACCAAAATAATAATAATAATAATAATAATAATAATAATAATAATAATAATAATAAAGAAATGTAGGGAACTAAAAGTCAAATGTGCCCCGCCCAGGGCCCACCCCGCCCCTCTTCTCCACCTCCAGGAAAGATGGGGGGGGGGGTCGGGTTTTAACTCAGATGACTGTTTGCATACCCTTCTGCATCCCTTCTTCCATCCCCTCCCCCGGGGTTGGCCCATAGTAGGTTTGGGGGGTTCATTATTATATTTCGGGGGTGGGGTAGGGGGGAGGCAGTGGGGGGCCTCGGATTCAAATCCAGGACGCACGCGCCCTGCACCACGCAGGCCCGAGAGGAGTAGGGGGGGAGGGATGGGGAGGACGGGGTGGGGGGGGACGGGGAGGACCCGGCTCGGGACACACTCGAGGTGCAGGGCCGCCGCCGCTCCTCACCTGCACACAGCACCCCAAAAACAGCAGCGAGTGGCTGAGGATGTGGGGATCCCGCCCCCCCCCTCCGGCCCCCCCCCCCCCGGCCCCCCACGAGAGGCGCAGGCCAGCGGAGTGCGCCGACACTCACCGGGAGGCGGCCCGGGGTCCTCGGTGAGGCCGGGCTGGGAGGCCGGGGCCGGTGTGACGGGGCCGGGGTCCTCGGTGGCGGGGCCCGGGGTGCGCGGTGCGGCGGCGTCCCGGGCTCAGAGACCCCGCGCGGCCGTCCGCATGGCCCCGGGCCCCTGCGAGCACAGTGCGCCGGGCGGCGGGGCACGGGCTGCGGCAGCCGGGAGCCGCAGCGCTCCCTCTCTCGCCACCTCTCTCCCCCGTTCGCTCGCCCGCTGTGGCCGCGACGCCCTGAGGTGAGGCGTCGGCGTCCGCCGCCCGCAGGCACCCCCCCCCCACCCAGGCCACCTGCCGAGCCCGGAGCACGGCCAATCACGGCGCGCCTGGGGCGTGGCTGCCTCGGCACAACCAATCACCAGCGCGCCCGGGGCGGAGGGGGCGGGGACGGCGCGTGTGGGGGCGGGGCGGCGGCGCGTGCCGGGCGCCTGGCCGGAGCGGTGGCGCGCTACTGCGCCTGCGCCGGGACTATAGCTCTATCTATCTATCTAATCTATCTATCTATCTATCTATCTATCTATCTATCTATCTATCTATCTATCTATCTATCTATCTATCTATCTATCTATCTATCTATCATCTATCTATCTATCATCTATCTGTCTGTCTGTCCTTTTTTAATCCCTCCATCCCCATGGGGCGCTCTGGGCGGGGCCTTGGAAAGGGGAGGGACGTTGGTAGTGGGCGGGGCTACTAGGAAGGGCGTGGCCGGGAGGCTGAGGGCGTTAATGGTGACCTGGTGGATTAAAGGGAGCCGTGGCAAGGGGCGGAGAGAGCAGACAGGGCGGGGCCTGGGGGAAGGGGCGGGGCATGTGTGGTGGGCGTGGCTGCTGGGAAGGGCGTGGGGTGAGGTGATGGTGGGGACCTGAAGATGAACTAAAGAGGGCGTGGCAGTGGGAGGGGCGATCGGAGGGGGCGTGGCCACATCGCTGGGGGCGGTTGTGGGTGGGGCCGTTGGTAACGAGGAGGGGCGGGACCAGAGCTTGGGTTGCAGGGGGTTAACACACCCCCCCCAAAAGGTGCAGTGTGAGGCTCATTCCCCAAATCTAGATGCCAGTCCCTCCTCCTTCCTCCCTGGCCCCTCAGGTCATCCCTGATGGCTTGCCTCTCTGAGCCTTGGAGATCTATTAACCTATAACTATGTAACATCATTATAGTGTGTACTATCCCATAATATATATGATAGAACCTATACTATGTAATACATATCATACTATATAGTATATATATATAACATACTATATAGTGTATATAATGCATAATACATATAATCATAAAATATACATATGGAATATATAGTTATATATTCTATATATACTGTAATACCATATATACATATATTCTATATTGTATAGAATTCTAGATCTATAGTCTATATTATATAAAATATATATAGTCCCTGCGCTTCTGAATTTATTATCACAAGCCAAAGTCCTAAATGTTTTCTGAAGGAAGCCTTGCTTTTTTTTTTCAGCCCTAGAACGAGTTCATTTTTTTTCCCCACTGTAAATCAAACAAATGGACTCTTGAAACAAACCCGTCAGTGGTCCACACCTGTCATCCCATCTACTCAGGAGGCTGAGATTTGAGGATCTCAGTTCAAAGCCAGCCCGCACAAGAAATTCCATGAGACTTAATTTACAACTAACCAGAAAAGGTGGAAATGGTGCTGTGCTTCAAGTGGTAGAGCTAAGTTATTATTTCCATCAAATAAGTGTTCTGTGCTACCACTTTTGTATCACACATATTTTCTGCATAGGTGCTAATAAGAAAAATGGTTCTAGACGCAGGATGAAGCCAGAGGAACATGTTGAGAAACAGTAGGGATATGAAAACTATGGCATCTGCCAACATTTATTTATACATCTTTACATAAGCCTGGATTATTTCTGAAGGAACATTTCAGTTTGGTTATTGTGGGGGAGTGGATTTCTAGATGAAGAAACCTTAATTTCTTTGTGCTTTTAAGCAGTTTTCTTTTTCATATGTTGCCATTTGCATATATTACTCTTTCTTACTGTTTTTATTATTTTTTATTTTTATTTATTGGTTTATGTGGTAGTTGAGAATCGAATCTCTAGGGCTTCATGCGTGCTAGGCAAACACACTACCACTAAGCCACATTCCACGCCTTCCCCCAACTTTTTAATTTATGTTTATGTTTGCTTTTGTTTTCCTTTTTGTCAGTCCTGGGAATTGAACTCAGAGCCTGAGTGCTGTCCCTGAGCTCTTTTTGCTCAAGGCTGTTTCTACCACTTGAGCCATAGCTCCTCTCCCTGCATTTTGCTGGTTCTTTGGAGATAAGAGCTTCACAGACTTTCTTGCCCAGGCTGGCTTTGAACCGTGATCCCCCAATCTCAGCCTCCTGAGTAGCTAGGATGACAGGTGTGGACCACTGATACCGGATGCAAATATTGCTTTTATATAGGGCTTAATTTTCACAGCCAATAATTTCAGAAGAACCACTGGACATCTATTCCATCTGTGTTTTCAACATTCATAACAAGAAACAATTGTAATGAAAGCTGGGGGCTGGCCGCTCACACCTCTAACCCAAGCCACAGCTCAGGAGGCTGTAACAGGAGGATCGCGGTTCAAAGCCAGCCCAGCCAGAAGTATACATGAGATTCTTACAGCCAGCAAACTAACAAAAGAGCCTGCCCAGTAATTAGACAGCACCCAGGCCTTGAGTTCAAGCCCCAGGACCAATCCATACAGAAAACAAATCAATAAAGCCATCATCTAGTTGATCCTCTAGTCTTGTCTTGCTCGCTGACTTTTTTATTAAAGAAAATAATAAAGCCAAGGAGCGGCATCCATTCCATATTGCTTGAGGAAGAAAGAATAATGGGATTTCACTTAAATAAAGAAAAAAAAAGACTCAGTCTATTTCATTCCCTTGAAGAAAATTTGTACAGAAGCACACACACACACACACACACACACACACACACACACGCACACGCACGCACACACAATCTGATTTATTTTTCTTTTGGAGTCAGCTTCCTGTGACCTTTCTCTGTGATGAATAAAAACAGATTCATCAACTGAGGGAAGGGAATTTTTTTCCTTCATTCTGGAAACAAACGCTTGTCTCTATGGTGTGGAGACACTTTCTCATGTTTTTTACTTTTTGCCAGTATTATCGGATGAACGGGGGAAAAAAGATTGACTCACCCTGGCTTTGTGACTCACTGATTTCTTAGAAGGGCACATTAATTGAATCTCAGCTAGTGGTTTGGGGGTGTTTTTTTTTGAGGGGGAGGAATAGGTTTCAGCAGAGGAAAGTGAACAATGAATACAACTGACAGAAGCAGCTCAATCAAGGCTGGTGCCCTACCACTTGAGCCATAGCTCCATTTCCTGCTTTTTGGTGACTCATAAGAGCTAAAAGTCTCATGAACTTTCCTGCCCAGGCTGGCTTCCAACTGTGATCCTCAGATCTCAGCCTCCTGATTAGTTAGGATGGCAGGGCAAGAGCCATGAGAGTCTCACAGACTTCGCTCCCCAGGCTGGCTTTGAACCACCATCCTCTAGATCTCAGCTTCCTAAGGATTGAGAAGGATAGGTGTGAGCCACTGGTGCCTGGCTTGTAATCATGTTTAACTAAGCTGACTTAATTTATATTTTGTGAGACGTTTGAGAGATCTTGAGAATAACGTTAGAAATGATTCTCACTATAATGAGAAATGATTCTCCATCTATAATGAAAGACTCATTGGCCACAGAGGATGGATGATTGCAGAACTGAGCCGAAAATAATGCAGGCCGCCTCACTGTTACCTTGGAGACTTTTGTAATAAATTCACGGTGGCTAAAGAGCTTGAGGATAACAGATTCATATGAAAACAGTTATTAGAAATGGCATGCCACCCTGACACTGGTGGTTCACGCCCATCATTCCAGCTACCCAGAGGCTGAGATCTGAAGGATCACAGTTCAAAGCCAGCCCAGGGCAGGAAAGTCCTTGAGACTGTTATTTCTAGTGAGTCACCACAAAGCTGGAAATGGAGTTATGGCTCAAGTGGTAGAGCACCAGACTTGAGCAAAAGAGGCTCAGGGACAGCAGTCAGGCCCTGAGTTCAAGCCCAGGACCAGCACCAAATCAATCAAGGTAAAACAGGATTCTAAACATACTTCCTCTCCCCGCCAGATTCAAGTAATTTCCAGATGTGTTAGGTCCATCACCAGAGTTCTTTATTTTTATAACAAACAGACAATCCAGTCAATTCTGATTATTTACAGGAATGGGCTAATATCTAACTTGTATTTTTCTCTTGTGGGGGGTTTGGGGGTGGAGTTAATACATGCTCGGCTAACACCTTCTGTCATCATTCCACAGGCACTGTGTAATTTTATTGATTTATTTTCTTTCTAGAACTGAGTATAGAATCTAGCGTGTCTGGGAAGTTTTTCATAGGGGTCAAGTTGGGGTTTGATCAGGAATTGGTTTCTTCAACTGGGCTACCATATGAATTTGCCCCCACTCTCGAAGCTGTAACCCCAAATTCTGTTCTCGTCACCCAAGACTGACCGAGCTTTGATTGATGGAGCCTCCATACGCCTGAGTCCAGTGAAGGCCAACATTTCTAAGCTGAATGTGCTAGGAGTTGAAACTTCCCTGTGTGGTGGTGGTTACCTCAAAAAACTGGGTGCTACTGCATCACCCCTGTTATCCTAGCTACTCCGGAGGCTTAGATCTGGAGGATCATGGTTCAAAGCCAGGCCCTGGAGAGGAAAAGTCCATGAGACACTTGATTAACTACTCAGGAAGAGCCAGAAGGGGTGTTGTGGCTCAATGGGTAGAGAGCCAACTTTGAGCAAAAAAAAAAAAGAGTTCAGGGACAGCGCCCAGGTCCTATGTTCAAGGCCCAAGATTGGCTCCATAAATAATAAATAGATAAATGGATGAATAGACAGACAGAAAGCTAGATGGATGGATAGATAGATAGTTGGATAGACAGACAGACAGACAGACAGACAGGCACCTGGATGGAGAGATAGATAGATATGTAGATAGATAGATAGATAGATAGATAGATAGATAGATAGACAGACAGACAGACAGACAGTCCACAGAGTAATGGAAACACCAACATCGAAAGCAAGACCTGAACTACCATCCTCTCTTTTTTTCTTTTTGCCAGTCCTGGGCTTGAGCTCAGGGCCTGAGCACTGTCCTTGGGCTTTCCTCAAGGCTAGTGCTCTACCCTGAGCCACCACATCACTTCTGGCTTTTTCTATGTATGTGGTACCGAGGAATCGAACCTGGGTCTTCGTGCATGCTAGCCAGGCACTCCACTAGGCCAAACTCCCGGCCCCCATCTTCTCTTTTCATCTGTTGGCCATTTCTCTTCATCTTACCACCCCCCACCACACACACACACACACACACACACACACACACACACACACACACACGCCTTGAACACCACCACCAATGGCTTCTGAGACTAGGGCCAGGTCTGGCAATGGCCTTCTAGAACCTTCTATGACCTATGAGCTGCCTGGTGCTTGATCAAGTCAGCCCCTACAAACCAACACAGGGACTATCTCCTCCTGTCCACTTTCACACGCCTCCACATCCTCCCTGCAACTTGACGTCTGCTAACTGTGTTCTCTGCTCCTGCCAAGGAGTTTAGTGGTGGAGTGCTTGCCTAGCATGCACGAAGCCCCGGGTTCAATTCCTCAGTACCACATCCACAGAGAAAGCTGGAAGTGGCACTGTGGCTCAAGTGGTAGAGTGCTAGCCTTGAGCAAAAGAAGCAGAGATAACGCTCAGGCCCTGAGTTCTAAGCCCCAGGACTGGCCAAAAAAAAAAAATTATACACAGGGACATTGAGTTGTATTGAACACTCACTGTCTTTATCTGCTTTTTATATTCATTGTTTTCTGTCTTCCTCCTTTTCCTTCCATTTTTTGCAAATGCAAGCCATAATAACATTGAAGATAGGTAGGTAGGAGGTAGGTAGATAGATAGATAGATAGATAGATAGATAGATAGATAGATAGATGATAGCTAGCTATGATAGCTAGAGAGATAGATAGATAGATAGATAGATAGATAGATATGCAGGCAGATAGATACATAGGCAGATATCCAAATCTAAAAGTGTAAGTTTTTCCAAGATGAATTTTTTGAAATCATACTGGTGTGATTAGAGGTTATATAATTTTCTACTCTGCTAGTAACCCCTCCCCCATTAGAACCCCAGGTTATTATCTAGAAATTCTCATCAGGAATGTAGGAGTATTTCTTCTCACATCCTTGCAAATACTCGAGCATTTTTTTAAATTTGGTTCATTAACTTTTTGGTTTGGTTTTGTGGTGGGTTTTTTTGTTTTGTTTTGTTTTGGGGGGCTTTTTTTTTTTTGCACGTAAATCTTCAGAATTGAAGCAACTTCAGTCCTGAACAGAATAGAAAGAAAGAAATTTCCACTTAGTAAAAATGGTGGTGAAAGTCCAGGACCTCAAAGACAAAAAGACAAAAATATTTAACAATAAATAAAATAAAGGGCTGGGAATGTGGCTCAAGTTACAGAGCGCTTGCCTACATGCATAAAGCCTTGGGTTCAATTCCTCAGAACCACATACACAGAAAAAGCCACAAGTGGCACTGTGGCTCAAGTGGCAGAGTCCTAGCCTTAAGCAAATAAAGAAGCTCAGGGGCAGTACCCGGCCCTGAGTTCAAGTCCCAGGACTGGCAAACAATAAATAACCCAATAAACAAACAATAACATAAAAGGGGAAATGTAATTTACTTACAATAGACATACAAGACAATTGACAGCAGATTTCTCATTGACAATTATAGCAGGAGATGAGTAGGTGGTATTTTCACAGTGCTGAAGGAGGAAATTATTGTCAACATAGAATTCCATGTGCTATGCAATACCTCCGCTAAGCATCCATGTATCCTAACTAGCCTCCCTACCACATTAAGCTACTCGGGAGGCTGAGCTCTAAAAAGTCACAGTTCAAAGCCAGCCGGGGCTCCAAATAATCAAAGGCAAAAAGCTGGAGGCCTCCTTGGTGGAAAAGCTAAGTGAGGGTGAGAGATCCTACTCAGGAGGCTGAGATCAAGAGGATAGTGGTTTGAAGCCAGCCCAGGCAGAAAAGTCATGAGAGTCTGATTTTGAATTCACCAGCAAAAAAGCTAGAAATGGATGGATGGCTGGAGTGGGACAGCACCAGCCTTGAAGCGAAAAAGTCTAGCAAGATTACAAAGCCCTGCGTTTATGTCTCAGTTACTTGTGAAACAAGCACACACACACACACACACACACACACACACACACACACACACACACACACACACACACACACACACGGTGGTCATACTGGGTAGGGAATCCCAATCAGAATGAGCCAATCACCAATCCTAGACTCACAGTCCTGGGATGAACCAATCACAGCCTCACAGTCCTGGGATGGACCAATCACAGCCTCACAGTCTTAGGGGTGGATCAATTATAGCCTCACAGTCCTGGGATGGACCAATCACAGCCTCACAGTCCTGGGATGGACCAATCACAGCCTCACAGTCCTGGGATGGACCAGTCACAGCCTCACAGTCCTGGGATGGACCAGTCACAGCCTCACAGTCCTGGGATGGACCAGTCACAGCCTCACAGTCTTGGGAATGGACCAATCACAGCCTCACAGTTCTGGGATGGACCAGTCACAGCCTCACAGTCTTAGGGGTGGACCAGCTCCCTAGTTCTCACCTCCAGGCAGGCTGCCCTGAGGTTCCCACACGACGGGTACCAGTGGCCACATCAGCTGGTGTCCGTCCCTGCCTCATTCTCGAAGCCAGAAGACTCCTCCGAGAGCAGATGGGCTGAGAGGCGGGGATCCCCGAGGCTGAAGCCATCCACGCACTAGAAATGGCTCTGTCACTTCCTTCTGGGAGCTGCCTTGCTTCTGCGTCTCAATCTGGTTTACAAAGAGCACAAGGAATAGTCAGCAAACTAGCCAGCGAGACACAAGCTCCCTGCACGCCCTCCATCGAATTGTGGGGTGCTAAGACACCCATATGCAAACGTGTGGACAGAAGTATGGAAGCTTCAAGGAAGAACTCAAATAGTGTCATTCCTCAGAAAGTACAGTCCACACTTTGTGGAAATGGAGGTGGGATAGCCTAGCACCAGTGGCTCACGCCTGTCATCCTAGCTACTCAGGAGGCTGAGATCTGAGGAGCATGGTTCAAAGCCAGCCTGGGTAGAAAAGTCCTTGAGACTTTTATCACCCATGAACCCCCAGAAAAACAAAAGTGGTGCTGTGGCTCAAGTGGTAGCGTGATAGCCTTGAGCTAAAGAGCTCAGGGACAGGCCCAGGCCCTGAGTTCAAACCCCAGAATGGACACACACACACACACACACACAAAACATGATGTAGAATTTTTTTGCCAGTCCTGGGGCTTGAACTCAGAGCCTGGGTGTTGTCCTTGGGCTTTCCTCAAGGCTAGTGCTCTACCACTTGAGCCACAGCACCATTTCCGGCTTTTTCTGTGTATGGTGCACTCTACCACTAGGCCAAACTCCTGGCCCCTTGGTCACAAATTTATAACATGACCGCCCATACTCTCTGTTCAGATGTGCGTGCATTCACGCCTTCATTTTCGTGTCAGTATTGGGGCTTGAACTCAAGGCCTCATGTTCTCCTTTGCCTTTCTTTTTTCTCAAGGCTGGAGCTCTATCAGTTGAGCCACAGCACCACTTCTGGTTTTCTTGTTGGTTCATTAGAGATAAGAGTCTGATAAACTTTCCTACCCAGACTGGTTTTGAACCTTGATCCTTCAGATCTAAGCCTCCGGAGTAGCTAGGATGACAGGTGAGAGCCACCAGAGACCAAGATAAATATCTTAAAAAGATATTAGGACCCAGGCCCTAAGTTCAAGCTCCAGGGTCAACACCAAAAATAAATAAATAAATAATAAATAAATAAATAACGTTTAAGGGTTCAGAGCAAAACATCATTTCACATCACACAAAACAGTTACACAGATTCAAAATGACTCTAGCTCAAGATAGCATAAGTTTCCACCATTCTACCCCCCAAAAAACAAGCTGTGATATCAGATGAATATACAAGAACCAATATATTGTATGCATTAGCAATGAATAATTTGGGTTTGACATTGGAAAAGGTCATGTTTAGTGGCACCAAAATATACACTTGAACAAAATGTCATAAGGGCTATACTTGAGAAAGGATTGCAAACAAAAATCATGCCATGATCAAGGACCAAAAGACAGGATTTTTACAGCTCTTTCTCAGTCGATAAAGCCCTTTCACCACAATCCCAGAAAGTCTATTTGTAGAACTTGCTCTAGTAAAATATCTCCATGAAACCCAGGCACTGGTGGATCAGGTCTGGCATCCCAGCTACTCAGGAGGCTGAATTCTGGAGAATCACAGCTCAAAGCCAGTCCCCAAGGAGGGGACAGTCAGTGAAATTCTCATCTCCAGTGAACCACCAGAAAACCGGAAGTGATGCCATATATATGACTCAAAATAATACAGTGCTGCAGCCTTGAGCACAAAGAGCTGAGGGACAGCGCCCAGGCCCCCAGTTCAATCGACCAAAAAAATAAAATAAAATATATATATATATGAGATATGAGGAGAGAGGCCGGTAAGGTGTTTTGAATGACTGAATAAAGAGAGGGATGGATGGATAGATGGATGGATGGATGGATGGATGGGTGGATGGATGTGTGGATATGTGAGGGGATGGGTGGATGTATAGGTGGATGGATGTGTGGATGTGTGGGTGGATGGGTGAGTAGATAGGTGGGTGGATGGGTGGATGGATGGGTGGATGTGGGTGGATGGGTGGATGGATGAGTGGATGTGGGTGGATGGATGGATGGGTGGGTGGATGAATGGATGGGTGGATGGATGGGTGGATGGATGGGTGGATGGGTGGATGGGTGGGTAGATGGGTGGATGGGTGGATGGGTGGATGGGTGGGTAGATGGGTGGATTATCTTGCCACTGAGCTTAACATCTGGGATGGTGGGTGGTGGATGGTGGGGGGGGGATAGGAAAGCGAAGGGAGGAATTAATGGCAGCCCTTCTCCCTCTTCTCATGCACCCGGATCCCCAATCCTCCCCTCTCTTTGAGGTACAGATATCCATTTCTTCAAAGCTGTCACATGGCCTGGCAGGTCACTGGGTCATCTCCAGCCCAGCCTGGAGCGTGACCCTTGATGGCACAGGGTGAAAACACAGAAGCCACGCCGAGGGTTTGGTGACAACAGAGGGGGTTTAATGCAGGGCTTGAATCACACAGACAGGCAGAGGGAAGAGGTGTAACCCCCCGACCAGTCCACCCAGGGCACGGCTACTAACCTTAGAGCTGAGGGTGTGTGTGTGTGTGTGTGTGTGTGTGTGTGTGTGTGTGTGTGTGTGTGTGTGTGTGTGTGTGTGTGTGTGTGTGTGTGTGTATGTAGTGGGGCACACAAGCAAGCAGGGCATGATCAGAATCTCGAGGCTTTGTTAGGAGAGGCCCCACGGCCGGGACCTGACCCCCGGAGGGGACTTCTGCGTGGGGATGGTTGCTGGACTTTCTGTCGGGGTCGCTGCTTGGCCGCCGGTGGTGGTGGTGGTGATCGAACCTCTGGACGGGGCCTGGGTTGTCGCTCCGCCCTCGGAGGCGACCGTGGCTTGGTGGGTGCTCTGATCACTGCGGGGGGCGTCGCTGGCCGGGGCTGGGGTCTCTGAGGGGACTTGGCACGGCGTCTGCAGAGCCAAAGGACACCGCAGGCTCGCGGCAAGGCCAGGGGCAGGTAGCTGACAGCCTGTCCATTGGCCCAGCCCTTCAAGGAGGCTGAAGTGTGGAGGATCGCGCTTGGAGGCCAGCACCAGGCAGGGAGGGAGGTCTGTGAGACTCCTGAACTCCAAGGAATCATTCCCCAAGACCCTGAAGTGGGGCTGAGGCTCCATGTGGTAGAGCAGAAGAGCTCAGGGACAGCCCCTGGGGCCCTGAGTTCAAACCCCACCACTGACAGAAGGTAGAAAAGGAAAGGAAGGGAAGGGAAATGAAGGAAGGAGGGAAGGAAGAAGGACAGAAAGAAAGAGGAAGGGAGGGAGGGGAAGGAAGGAACTGGAGGCTACAGCTGGGGTCCCCTCCTTTGCTACAAAAGCCCTGGAATCAGAACAGAAAGCCCTACTGCTCTCCTTTTTCTTTTCTTCTTTGTCCTTCTTGTACCAGTCCTGGGGGACTTGAACTCAGTACCTGGGCACAGAGTTTTCTCAAAGCTAGAGCTCTACCACTTGGGCCACAGCACCACTTCAGGCTTTTTCTATGTCTGTGGGAACCAAGGAATGGAACCCGGGTCTTGATGCATGCTAGCCGAGCACTCTACCCCTAGGCCAGACTCCCAGCTCTGTCTTTTCTTCACTCCATTTCCCCACCCCTCTCCATGTGTCTGTCACATCAGAGACCCCGATGGGCAGAGAAGGGCCTGGATTGTGCTCAGGCCCAGTTGCAGCCTGGCAAGGTGTGCTGACAAGACTGACAGCTTGGGGAGGGGCTGTGGGGGGGGGAGGGATGGGAAGAGGGGGGGAGACGCTCACCTGGTCTTCTGACAGGCGCAGCAAATCCAGTCCTCCTCCTTCTTCTGGTAGAAGCAGCCGCTCTTGCAGATGCTGTATTTGCGATCCACAATCTCTCGCTTGGAGTTGAGGAAAGTAAAGGGCGGGCAGCAGTGGATACTGAAATGCTCCGAGAACTTCTGGTTCTTTGACAGCCGGGGGCCTTCTTTGGCCATTTTCTGACTCATCTCACTGGGAAGGGTTGAGGAGACAGACAGACAGACAGACAGAGACACAGAGAGAGATGGGAGAGAGAAACTGGCTTGCTTTGGTATTCACTGCCTTAAAATCAATGTTCTCTTAAGGCTGGGTGTTTGGCCTAGTGGTAGAGTGCTTGTCTAGTATTCACGAAGACCAGGGTTCGATTCCTCAGTAGCACATGCATTTAAAAAAAAAAAAAAAAAGCCAGACGTGGTACTGTCGCCCAAGTGCCCACGCCCCGAGTTCAAGCCCCAGGATTTGGCAATAAACAAACAAATAATAGACACAAGGGAAGAGTGGAAAGACCCCATTTCAAGCTCTAGTAGCAGCACACACACACATGCAATTTTGTAAATCTCATGGAAAGTAATGCCACTTGGCCTTAACTACTGCCTGCCCCAATGGAGACGCAGATGCAGCTGGCAGAGGGAGTCAAAGGTACCTGAGTTTTCTTCCATCCACATTGAGAGGTTAGATCTGGACAAGGACCATTTGCTGCTCTCTTTCCTGAGATCAAGGCAGCAAAATAGAGTCTGGTTAATTACCGCTGTGTCTACTCAAATTAATCATTCCTTCAAAGCTGGATTCCTGTGGCGCATGCCTGGCATCTCAGCTACTCACGAGGCTGAGATCTGGAGGACTGAGGTTCAAAGCCAGCCTGGGCAGGCAAGCCCACGAGACTCTCAACTCCAACGAACCACCAGAACACCGGAAGTGGCGCCATATATATGGCTCAAAGTAATAGAGCACTAGCCTTGAGCACAAAGAGCTCAGGGACAGTGTCCAGGCCCTGAGTTCAAGCCCCAGGAGTGGCACAAAACTAAAACAACAAGAAAAAAAAACCCTCTAGTATTCACACAAAACAAAACAATAATAAAAATTTTTAAGTGATGCAATCATGTCTTATTTCAGTAAGACATGGAAAGCACAACTCTCATGCCTGGGTGAATTACTTTTTCTTGCACTGTTGGCCAATTTCTGTGCAAACACACACACACACACACACACACACACACACACACACATACATACATATATTTTTTTTCAGACTTCAGAGTGGAATCAAAATTGTAATTAATATTTTTGCAGTTTCTTTTTGTCTGTTTATCTTCAGTCTCAGCCTCCTGAGTAGCTAGGGTTATAGACTCAAACCACTGGTTCTCCAACTTGAAGTTATGATTAAAAATAAATATATAGGGGCCGGGAGTTTGGCCTAGTGGTAGAGTGCTTGCCTAGCATGCACGAAGACCCGGGTTCAATTCCTCGGTACCACATACATAGAAAAAAAGCCAGAAGTGGTGCTGAGGCTCAAGTGGTAGAGCTCTAGCCTTGAGAAAGTCCAAGGTCAGTGCTCAGGCCCTGAGCTCAAACCCAGGACTGGCAATAAATAAATAAATAAATATACTATATATACAGATATATCTCTTTTTTTTACCAGTCTTAAGCTTGATCTCAGGGCCTGAGCACTGTCCTTGGGTTTTTCTCAAGGCTAGTGCTCTATCATTTGAGCCACAGCACCACTGCCAGCTTTTTCTATGTATGTGGTACCAAAAAATCGAATGCAGGGCTTCATGCATGCTAGGCAAGCACTCTACCACTAGGCCATGCTCTCAGCCCGCCCCCTCACACACACACTCTCATTTGCAAAGATTTAAGGCACAATGTTTTGTTGTATGTATGAATGTATGTATGTACGGTGCCATTCTGGGGCTTGAACTCTGGGCCTGGGCACTGTCTCTGAACTCCATTTTGCACAAGACTAGCCCTCTAGGCTTTTGCTGTGATTCACTGGAGATCAGAGTCTCACAGACTTTTCTGGCTGGGTTGAATTCGAACCTCCATCCTTTTTTTTTTTTTTCCTTTCAAATGCTAGTCACTATGAGATAAATACTATTGGGAATGGCAAGTTTATATACTCAGATTCAAGGATGAATTTACACCTGCACAAATTATTAATCTGTTCCTCTCCAAAACCTGTAGCCAAGCCAGACACCAATGGCTCACGCCTGTCATGCTAGCTACTCAGGAGGCTGAGATCTGAGGATCATGGTTCAAAGCCAGCCCAGGAAAGAGAGTCCCGTGAGATTTGTCTCCAATGAACGACGGAAAAAGTAAAAACCAAAACCAGAAATGGAGCTATGGCTCAAGTGGTAGAGAGTCCAGGCTTGAGTATAAAAACTCAGGTACTGCACCCAGGCTGTGAGTTCTTGCCCCAGGACAGGCATCAAAACTTAAAAGAAAACAGCAACAACAAAAAGAAAACATTCGTCTTTTTATTCATAGTACTCAATCTAAATTCATTCCCTTGTTTCTTGACAACCCTATCCTCCCCCCTATAAAAAAGAAAAATCTCCCCATAATTTCTAAGAGTTCCAAAGAGTAGAAAGATTTCCAGAGAGGTCATGGTTAGGGCTTGCTCAGATAAATTCAACCCTTACAAAAACTCAGTGAAATCGTCAGTTTCCAGAAATAAAGAAAAACTATCATCCCATTTTTGTGGGGTTTTTTTTGTGAAGGATGAGATAAAATAATAATAATAATAATAATAATAAATACAAGCTTTAAATTCAATTCAATCAGGCATCGTCTTACCTATGGATAGTGGTGAGGGCTCTGTCTCTGCCAGTTCTCTGAGAGTCGAGGCCAGCCCGAATTGTGCAGAATATTATATATACATTCATATAAGGGACACATTTTTATATCTGAGTGTCTCCCACACACACAAAGAACGAATTTAGTCACAGGCCCCCACCCCAACCAAAATGGATCTCACCACAAAAGCTTACACAGAGATGATTAAACATAGAAGAAGAGAAAAAAAAGAACGGGAGGGGGAGAAAAAAGCCACACAAAGTTTCAACAAAAGCCTAAAGAGAGGTGGGGGGGGGGAAATAACCAAAAACAAAACACACACACACACACATACACAAAGGCTAAAGAAAGCAGAAAACAAAGAGTGACACACATCAGATACAAAGGCCAAACAAAGCCCAGAACAAAGACACAAGACAAAGAGTAAAAGGAAAAGGGAACAAAGGCTAAACTGAGTCACAGGCCTGTGTATGGGAACACACACACACACACACACACACACACACACACACACACACACAAGAAACAAGACTGAGGGATGAAAAAAGAAAAAGAAAAGAAGTATACTCATTATCTGACTTAGAAAAGTATATTTCAAAATTATATTAAAAGAAAAGGGGCTGTGCGCTGGTGTCTCACGCCTGTCATGCCAGCTCTCCAGGAAGCTGAGATCTGGAGGATGCCAGTTCAAAGCCAGTCTAGGCAAGAAAGTCTGTGAGACTGTGTAAAAAGCCAGAAGTGGCACTGGGGCTCAAGTGGTAAAGCGCCAGTCTGAAGCAAAATCAAAGGTAGGGACGATGCCCAGGGTCTGAATTCAAGCCCCAGATTTGACCAAAATTAAAAAGCAGAAAGGAATAAAAAAGAAAATAATAAAAAGGAGCAAAGACAAATAATAGGCCAGAGATTTTTCAAAGACAATGCAGTTTTTGCCGGATTAAATCTGAAAACTGACTCTTGTCATATAAATACATCTAAAAACTTGTTCGTTGATTCTTGTTGTTGTTGTATTTGGTGGTGGTGGTTTTTGTTTTGCTAGTCCTAGGGCTTGAACTCAGGGACTGGGCACTGCTCCCAAGTCTCTTTGGCTCAAGGCTGGCGCTCAACCACTTGAGCCACATTTTCACCTCTGCTTTTCTGAGGGTTCACTGGAGATAAAAGTCTTGTGTGGTTTTCCTGCCCTGGGCTGGCTTTGAACCGTGATCCTCAGATCTCAGCTTCCTGAGGGGCTGGGATGACAGATGTGAGCCACTGGGGCCTGGAAGCGTTTTGATTCTAATGACTGGGCTGAGATATGCAAGGAAAGAAAGTAGGACCTGACATGAATGGAAATCATCTTTTTGGAGATCTGGAGGATTGGCAGTTCAAAGCCAGCCTGGGCCAGAAAATCTGCAAGATTTCTAGATAGCTAGCAAAGAGCCAGAATTACAAGAGTAACTCGAGTGGTACGACTTCTGTCCCCTGCAGAAAAGGTGAGGCACAGAGCCTAGGCCCTGAGTTCAAGTGCCAGTATTGATAGAGAAGAAGAGAGGAGGAGGAGGAGGAGGAGGAGGGGGAGAAGAAACTTGGAACAAATTATTGCAATAATAAGCACACATGCACATTTGTCAGTCCTGGGACTTGAACTCAGGGCCTGAGCACCGTCTTTGGATTTTCTCAAGGCTTAGAGCTCTACCACTTGAGCCACAGCACCACTTCCGGCTTTTTCTGTGTATGTGGTACCGAGGAATCGAACCCCGGTCTTCGTGCATGCTAGGTAAGCACTTTACCACTAGGCCAAACTCTCAGCTTATAAGTGCATCTTAACTTGGGGCTGACCCTCCACCAGTGTGTGTGTGTGTGTGTGTGTGCATTATATAATATGCATATATATATATATATATATATATACATATGCAATGGGGGGAGGGCCTGGATGCCTTCTGAGCCCTGGGCCCCCCCTACAGCTCAGCTAAGGCCTCAGACTCCCCCATCCCTCCGCCCTTTCTAGATCCTTCTCCCTGCCCAGGGTGCAGGGATGAGCAGGTAAGAGGACCAGGAGGGGCTTTGGGGGACTGGCTGGGTAATAGGAAGGGCTGGCTGAGGGTCAGGGGGGATGGCTGAACATTTGGGGGACTAGTTGAAGGTTTGGGGGGGATGGTTGATGGCTTGGGGTGATGGCTGGGGATAGGGGTCCAGCTGGGGTTTTAGGGGTCTGGCTCAGTGTTTAGGGGGGCTTGCTGACTGTTTGGAGGACTGTGAGGGTTTGGGGGTCTGTCGCGACCCCCTCGGCCGGCAAGGAAGGACACGACAAGGATACCTTCTTCTCGAGCAGCAGTTTATTCAGCAAGCTAGTACAGCCATGCTGGGTCGACCCCAACTTCCTCAAACATAGGCCTTAAATAGGCCTATCAACCAATCACAATGATGTCCTTAAACACTAACATCCAATCAACTACATGCACATCTCCAGCACACTGCGGACACACAGCGATGTGGCTACGTGCACACTTCAGATCGCGCATGAAGGGCATGAACAGTCAAATCTCCTCCTGGAAACTTTTAAACAGCTCAGAGAAGCAACCACAGAGGCGATGTCAGCGCCATCTTGTCATGGCGATTGCAATGGCTCTCTACATCTCCCCCTTTTTTCTTTTGGCCAAAATAAAACAAAAGCAGAGTGGAAATCCGGAGGCCTGCCGAACCTTCGGACGCCTCTCTTGCTCTTTTAAGAGCCAAACCTGGGGGGAGAGATTCGATTCCAGAGCAATAAGAGCTTGTTTCACAATATACTATCACGTCTCCTCTGTGCCTGAAGTTGTCTATACATGATTACAACAAACCAACAAAATAAAACAAAACTCACACATAATATTACAATCAAAGACACACATCCAGCCCACTCCTTGACCCAATTAAAGGAGTTGGAAATCCAATTTACAAAATCTTCAACTGTAGCCATATTAACACGGGTAGAATTCACAATCCTAATTTCATAGCGAAGTTGAGTGATTAAATTCTCAAAATCCTTGGACCAAGATTCTCTCAACATATTTCCTAAGTGTCTGGACAAATTCACCGCTCGAGAATAATTATAATAGGGTAAAGAAGTAATACACAACCCAGTGCCTATACCCACACAAGACAATGGAGCATAGGAAAACAGCAAGTCAACTTGTCCACACTTTGATTCAATAACGTGACACCGTGGCCAAATGCTGGTTAATCTGTAACTGCGTGTCCATAGCTTGAGATACTGCCTCGGACAGGGTATTCACGGTAGTTGCAGTCTGAACTGTGGTGACTAATGCGGCGGGGAGTAAGGAAGAAACCAAGAACACCAAGGCAGTGATTCCAAGATCACGATGAGGTCTCTTCAACCACACAATCAGATCCTTCTCAGGCACGTCCTTGCGGCCATCTTCTTGCACTTTTCTCACCAGGTGTTCCAGCACCCAAATGGGATCTTGTGAATTCTGTGCAAACACACAAACAGCTCCCTGTACCCAAGAGAGCACAGGGTCAGGGCCTTGCCATTGGCCTGTTAATATAAATTGTTTACTAGTGTAGGCAGGGCCATGATCAGTTTTTAATAAGTAGGGCATTCCCCAGGAAACCCAGGCTTCCAAGCAATGAGTAATTACATGATGAGCTGTTTCTCCACCCAAAGGGGTAGCATGAATAATTCCAGAACATGTATCAGTTGATACGTGTAAATATTTTAACTTTCCAAATTCCGTAACATGGGTAACATCCATTTGCCAAATTTTTAGTGGAAGTAAACCACGGGGATTAACACCTAATGGCACAACTGGAAGATGGGTAACACATTTTGGGCAATTTAAAATAATTTATCTGGCTGTCTGTAGAGACAGTTTAAATCGAGATTGCAAGGTGCGAGCATTAACATGAAATTGATGATGAAATTCTTGTGCCTGCATTTCCGGGGTAAGAGCAACAAAGGCCATTTGCATACGCGTGCATTTATCCACTACATCATTGCCCAAACTTAAGGGCCCAGGTAAACCAATGTGAGCACGTATATGCAATGGAAAAATGGGGGCTCTACGAGCGCAAATTAATTCCTGCAACTGCATAAACAAATTACATACAGTGCTATTTTTATTTATGGGTCCTGCAGCTTCTAAGAACTGCAAAGCATTAACTACAAATGCAGAATCAGAAATAAGATGAAAAGGAAAATGACAATTTTTTAAAAACAGAAATTACAA
The DNA here is from genome assembly GCF_031878675.1 of Megascapheus bottae. Classification (NCBI taxonomy): domain Eukaryota; kingdom Metazoa; phylum Chordata; class Mammalia; order Rodentia; family Geomyidae; genus Megascapheus; species Megascapheus bottae. Next base: position 8,913,673 of record NC_143540.1, on the reverse strand, counting down.
CCTGCAATTCTATTCTCTGTGCTGATCCAGGCTGAAACTGGCATAAAACTGGCTCTTGGCCTTCAACCAAATATGCTCCCATTCCATTCTTGGAACCATCCGTAAAAATATTGACGGCTCCAGGTATAGGTTGTCTGGCAGTAATAGTTGGGAAAATAATAGGGTGTTCCTTAAAAAACTGCAAAATTGGACTTTTTGGATAATGATTATCAATTTTCCCTGTAACAAATGAACAAATTAAAACAGCCCACTCAGTAAAGGTGGCGCTTAAAACTTGAAATTTGCTGACTGTTATATGGAATTATAAGAGAACTGGGCTGAGTGCCAAAATGCTGCACGCTAAATTTTATTCCCAAAATAGCTAGATTGGCAACGGCGGTGGGATAATATTCGATAGATTTTGCAGGAGATATTTTCGGATGAATCCATGCTAAGGGACCATCCTGCCACAACACCCCTGTAGGCTGTTGAGATGAGGCCAAAATAACTAATTTCTTTTCCCAATTCTATTCTTTTTTGAAAGGCCAGTTGTAACTTTTCTTCTAAAGTTTCTAAAACTTTTCTTGCTGCAGGGGTTAATTCTCTAGGTAAATCCAAACCTGATGGGCCTTGCAATAACTCATACAAAGGTTGCAACTCCCGATTACTCATAGGCAGGGAGGTTCGAATCCAATTTATATCTCCCAAAAGTTTTTGGAAATCATTCAAGGTCTTTAAATTATCTTTTCGCAACTGCCAATTTAACGGAATAATTTTTGGGGGTGTTATTTTACTTCCCAAATAATGTACAATATTGTTCTTCTGTACCTTTTCTGGGGCTACAAATAATTCTTTATTTTCCAGACACTTTATTAATAAAATAAAAGCCTCATTCAATACCCTTTGATCTTTGGAAGCCAACAAAATATCATCCATATAGTGTAAACACCGTACTGATGAAAACTTTTCCCGCACAGGAATTAAAGCAGCATGTGCATACAATTGACACAAGGTGGGGCTATTGTCCATTCCCTGAGGTAACACAACCCATTCAAATCGCTTATCAGGGCTCTCTTGATTAATGGAGGGCAGGGTGCATGCAAACCTACAAGTATCCTTATTTAAAGGAATAGAAAAAAAAAAACAATTTTTTATATCCAGAACAATTATGGGCCATTCTTGAGGCAAAGTAGAAAGTAAAGGCAGTCCTCGCTGAATAGGCCCCATGATTTGCATTTGACTATTAATTGCTCGCAAATCATGTAATAGTCGCCATTTTCCAGATTTCTTGTTAATAACAAATATGGGAGTATTCCAAGGCGACACTGAGGGGTGGACATGTCTTAACTCCCCCCGCTCTCTCTTTATCTACAGAGACCACCAAAATTATTTCGGTTCCCCTTGCCTGGGAAACTTACCAGTGGGGTGCACCGATCCTCGAGTTCTGAAGTGTACGAGGGTCCCTGTACTTGTCGCGACCCCCTCGGCCGGCAAGGAAGGACACGACAAGGATACCTTCTTCTCGAGCAGCAGTTTATTCAACAAGCTAGTACAGCCATGCTGGGTCGACCCCAACTTCCTCAAACATAGGCCTTAAATAGGCCTATCAACCAATCACAATGATGTCCTTAACACTAACATCCAATCAACTACATGCACATCTCCAGCACACTGCGGACACACAGCGATGTGGCTACGTGCACACTTCAGATCACGCATGAAGGGCATGAACAGTCAAATCTCCTCCTGGAAACTTTTAAACAGCTCAGAGAAGCAACCACAGAGGCGATGTCAGTGCCATCTTGTCATGGCGATTGCAATGGCTCTCTACAGGGGTCTGGCTGGGGGTTTAGGGGTGAAAGACCCCAGGTCAGAACCATAGTGCTGTCATCTTAAAGTTTAACGCATGCTTTTGCTAACTAAGGAACGGTGGCAAGTTGGCCATCGATTAAGGGAGCCGGCAAGCAACTTGTCCACTCACACCTCAAAGCAGTGAGGTGCGGGGGAGAGGCTGACAGTCAGGGTTTACACAGTCTTTTTAAAGGCAAATATCACAGATTTACACCCATCAGGTGGTCGGATGAGATAAAATGGGGGTTGGGGAGCTTCCCAGGCTGGTGGAAACCAACTGGAAGTTCTCAGACGCCGGGTCCCATTCAACTGTCAGAGAGTAGTTGTATGGTTTGGGAAATTAATGCTATATAATGCTATACGTGCAGTGTAATTTTGACACCAAATAGGTTGGTTCCTGGGGCTTATGGACATCTGTGTGAACAATGGCTGACTAGGGCTCAGAAGTTCCTGTTTGTGCAGCCTCTGGGTCCTTGGGGATTTTCATTCTGCTTACTGATGAGGAATAATTTTGGGTCTGGGGGTAGTTATTTTTCATCTCTATACCCTGGGCAGCTTAATGGACAACAAGACGGCTGCTGCTTCAGAATGAGGGCGCTTTTTAATAGTTTGTAAGCACGCCTTACTAATACCTGTACCTCTCATAACTGGGCAGGAACTTGTGTAAAACCCGATCCTGCCCCTTCCCCATGGTGGTAGTTTTTACAAGCTTAGCCCATGTCCTGCTTGTTCTGTTATCTGTAACGTCCTGGTTGCTCTGCTGCTATCTGTAATCGACAACTAGCTGGCAGTAGCACCATCCAGGCCTTGAAAGGAGCTAATGCTATAACAAGACAAGGGACATTTTCCCCAGGACCCGGGCCCATTGGAATGTGTTACTCAGCGCGAAGACCCTGCTAGCCCATATTGTTAAGGAGCAGACTTCTGTGCCTGACCAAGCTGTTTCTGGCCTCTGTAAACCCCGCCATGTAACACTTTCCCTGGGAGGTTGCTTGGAAGACCCCTCCTCCTCCTTGAGGCCTGGGATTAGGGCAAAGGGCAACTGTCCATGGCCTGTTATCTGAATCCTACAGCTAACCAGCATCCTGGGCCTTGAAAAGAACAAACATGTGCTAACTCAGATAAGGGTCGCTTCCCCAGACAAAGGACAAATTTCCCACCGGGCCCTGTCTGAGCAATTATTGGTCAAAATGTATAACTTGTTTCCCAAGGATTGGCTGCCTGCGTGCAGACCTTGCTGTAAACTTTGGCTGTAAAAGCGCGGGCTCTGTTGTAAGGGACTGTAGGACTGTATAAAAAGTCACTCCCGAGACAGATCGGGGTCTCAGCCACTGACCCCAACCTCACGGATCTCGAGGTCACGGGTGTACCTGAGAAGCCCGAGCATATGCCCCAATAAAATCCTCTTGCCTATTGCATCCAGTGGTCCCTGTGTGCGTCCTTGGGTGCGGGTCTCCTCGGGTCTTTCAGGGGGCTGGTAGGGATTTTAAGGGGAGCTGGCTGGGGGTTTATGGGGCTGCCTGGGGGCTTATGGGGGCTAGCTGGCTTAGGATTTAGGGGGTGGCTGGGGGTTTAGGGGGCTAGCTGGGGGATTGGGGAGCTTGCTGGGGGTTTGGGGAGCTGGCTAGGGTTGGGGGGAGCTGGCTGGTGACTTGGGGGGCTGGCTGGGGGTTTGGGACTAGGCTGGGGTTTGGGGAGCTGGCTGGGGTTGGGGGAGCTAGCTGGGGTTTGGGGAGCTGGCTGGGGGTTTGGGACGAGGCTGGGGTCTGGGGAGCTGGCTGGGGTTGGGGGGAGCTGGCTGGTGACTTGGGGGGCTGGCTGGGGTCGGGGTCCTGGCTGGGGCTGGTGGCCTGGCTGGGGTTTGGGGAGCTAGCTGGGGTTTGGGGGAGCTGGCTGGGGGGTTGGGGCGAGGCTGGGGTTTGGGGAGCTGGCTGGGATTGGGGGAGTTAGCTGGGGTTTGGGGAGCTGGCTGGGGTTCGGGGAGCTGGCTGGGGGTTTGGGGCGAGGCTGGGGTTTGGGGCGAGGCTGGAGTTTGGAGAGCTGGCTGGGGTTTGGGGAGCTGGCTGGGGTTGGGGGGGAGCTGGCTGGTGACTTGGGGGGCTGGCTGGGGTCGGAGTCCTGGCTGGGGTTTGGGGAGCTGGCTGGGGTTTGGGGAGCTGGCTGGGGCTGGGTTCCTGACTGGGGTTTGGGGAGCTGGCTGGGGGTTTGGGGCGAGGCTGGGGTTTGGGGAGCTGGCTGGGGTTGGGGGGAGCTGGCTGGTGACTTGGGGGGCTGGCTGGGGTCGGAGTCCTGGCTGGGGTTTGGGGAGCTGGCTGGGGTTGGGGTCCTGGCTGGGGTTTGGGGAGCTGGCTGGGGTTGGGGGCCTGGTTGGGGTTGGGGCCCTGGCTGGGGTTTGGGGAGCTGCCTGGGGTTTGGGGAGCTGCCTGGGGTTTGGGGGCCTGGCTGAGGGTTTGGGGCGAGGCTGGGGACAGTTGGGGTGCGGGCTCAAGGCCTCGCCGTTGGCGGGGACGGTTGGGGACCGTTGACAACCGTTGGGGTCGCAGGTCAAGAACCCGAACCGCCGGGCCAAGCCAGGTCTTTCCTCAGGACGCCCCAAGACCCAGAGACGAGAGTGGGGGAACCCCCAGCTCGGGAGGCGACGAGGCCCTGGAACCCCTCCGTCCTGTCCTGGCCTCCACCCTCACCCGGACTCCATCCGGAACCCCAGAAGTGGAAAGAGAAAGAGCCCAGCCTGGAGCCCAGGTCACCCCCAAACCCGGGGGTCCCCGCACCCCCAAACAAGGAGGGCTCCGGGAGCCCCCCAGTTACACACTTGGGGGCCCCAGATTTCGGGGCCACTGCATTCGTGGGGTGCTGCCATCACCCCCAGATCTGTCTCACTGGGGTGAATTTGTGGGGCCTGGGGCAGGGAGGGGGTACTCCGGATTTGGGGGTGAACTGTGCTTTGGGTGTCTTTGGTAAAGCACCCCATTGCTTTGTTGCTCAAATCTTGGCTTGGATTCAATCTCCCATCCCACCCCCAAAATCAGAATATATATGTATATATATTTATATATATAATTTTGTTGTTGTTATCATTATTAGTAGTAGTAGTAGTAATAGTATTTTGGCCAGTCCTGGGCTTGAACTCAGGGCCTGAGCACTGTCCTTGGACTTTCTCAAGGCTAGAGCTCTACCACTTGAGCCACCCCTAAACACCCCACTTTTCTTTAGTCCTTTTTCTGGTGGTTCATTGGAGATCAGAGTCTCATGGACTTTCCTGTCCCAGAGCTGGGCCTTGAACCTCCATCCTCCAGATCTGGGCCTCCCGAGTAGCTGAGATGACGAGCAGGAGCTACCTGTACCCACACACCCTTCCCCCCATTGCTTTTAACCCCTTCCCTCTCCCCCCACAGGTGTCTGCTTGCCTGGCCTCTCCCCCCAGCACCTGCACACCAGGGCCTACAGAGACCACCCTGGGGACTGTGCCAGAGGGCGTGGGCCTAACGTGGATGGATGAGAACCGAGAGAAATGGGGGTCCATCCCCCATTTCCTTCCATCCCCTCCCACAGTCCTCTCCCATGGCAGACAAAACTCGAGGCCTTTCCAGGCCTGAAAGGTCATGCTGGAGGAAGAAGCAGGTGAGACTTGAGTAGGACTTTCCAGGTTTCACTTTGAATGTAAAGCTTCACTGAGGCTGGGGGGGGGGCGTTGATTTTATTTTATTTTATTTTTTCTGTCGTGGGGATTGAACTCTGGGCCTGAATCTTGTCCCTGAGCTCTTCACCTCCTTATCTATCCATCCATCCATTCATCCATCTATCCATCTATCCATCTATCTATCCATCTATCCATCCATTCATCCATCTATCTATCCATCCATTCCTCCATCTATCCATCCATTCATCCATCTATCCATCCATCTATCCATCCATTCATCCATCCATCTATCTATCCATCCATTCATCCATCTATCTATCCATCCATTCATCCATCTATCCATCCATCCATTCCTCCATCTATCCATCCATCCATTCCTCCATCTATCCATCCATCTATCCATCCATTCATCCATCTATCCATTCATCCATCCATCCCTCCATCTATCCATCCATTCATCCATCTATCCATCCATTCATTCATCCATCCATCCATCTATCCATCTATCCATCCATTCCTCCATCTATCCATCCATCCATCCATCTATCCATCTATCCATCCATTCATCCATCTATCCATCCATCTATCCATCCATTCATCCATCTATCCATCCATCTATCCATCCATTCATCCATCTATCCATCCATCCATCCATCCATTCATCCATCTATCCATCCATTCATCCATCCATCCATTCCTCCATCTATCCACCCATTCATCCATCTATCCATCCATCCATCCATTCATCCATCTATCCATCCATCTATCCATCTATCCATCTATTCATCCATCTGTCCATCCATTCATCTATCCATCCATTCATCCATCTATCCATCCATTCATCCATCTATCCATCCATTCATCCATCTATCCATCCATTCATCCATCCATCCATCCATCCATTCCTCCATCTATCCATCCATTCATCCATCTATCCATCCATCCATCCATCCATTCATCCATCTATCGATCCATTCATCCATCCATCCATTCCTCCATCTATCCATCCATTCATCCATCTATCCATCCATTCATTCATCCATCCATCCATCCATCTATCCATCCATTCCTCCATCTATCCATCCATTCATTCATCCATCCATCCATCTATCCATCTATCCATCCATTCATCCATCTATCCATCCATTCATTCATCCATCCATCCATCCATCTATCCATCCATTCATCCATCTCTCCATCCATCCATTCATCCATCTATCCATCCATTCATCCATCCATCCATCCATCCATACATCCATTCATCCATCTATCCATCCATCTATCCATCCATCTATCCATCCATTCATCTATCCATCCATTCATCCATCTGTCCATCCATGCATTCATCTATCCATCCATTCATCCATCTATCCATCCATTCATCCATCTATCCATCCATTCATCCATCTATCTGTCCAACTGTCCATCTGTCCATCTGCCTGTCTTTTTGGTGCCTGACCCAGGTTTTGAACTCTGGGCCTTGGCTTTTCTAAGCTCATGTCTGGTGCTCTACCACTTGAGCCAGCCCTCCACTTCCCACTTTTTTGTGAGCTCGCTGGAAAGGTGCATCTCAGGACTTCCCCTTCCCCTCGGGGCTGGGCCTTGAACCTCGATCCCCCAGATCTCAGCCTCCCGAGCAGCTGAGATGACAGGTGGGAGCCAGTTTCCATTATTCCCCCTGCTTGCTTTTAGAGTGGTGCCTGGGCCTTCCACACCGGTGGGACAGTGACAGCCTGCTGGGCAACGGAGTCAGCCAGCTTCCCAGAGGAAAAGGAAGAGGAGAAGAGGAAGAGGGAGTTGAGAGATGTACCTGCAGCTTGCAGGTGGTGAAACTGAGGGCAGAACTGGGTGGTTTCCTGTCCCCCGGGGCGGGAGCCAGCAGATCCACACTGGACTCCATCACGTTTACTTGATGGAAACAGTATTTTCCTTACCTCTTCCCTGTGGAAATGCAAAATGTGAAAAAAAAAAAAAATAAGAATACACAGGAAAACAAGGAAGTTAATTTTCCTTTCCTCCTCTCTCCCCCAGTCTTGGAACAGGGTTGCTTTATTTATATTTTAAGTATTCTTTTCATTCTCTTTTGTGTTTTCCTCCAGAGTGAAAAGAGAGAGGAGGGGTGGGTGGGTGGGCCTATGGTAATTCGATCTCATTCCTATGCAGCTCATTTACATATTTGTGAATGACCTCACTGGCTAACTGCCCCACCCACTCCTCTTTTTATCCCACCCCCACCCACACACATACACTAAGGACCAAATCCCCCCCAAAAGACCTTCCAGAGCCTCTGTGTCTGTGTCAAGGGCCTGGGGTCTGGGGCCTGTAGCCCTAGGGCGAGCGCTTGGTGTCTCAGCATATATTGTTGAAGAGTAAAATGACTTTTAAACCTGATTTTTATTTATTTTTTGGTGCTGGTTCTGGGGCAGGCCTTGTTCCTGAGCTTATCCTATGCATTTGTGCACGTATTATTCTTCTTATTGTTTTACTCTACCACTTGAGCCACACCTCAACTTCCAGGTTTTTGGTGGTTGAAGGGAGAGGAGTCTGCTGGGCTTTGAACCTGGAGACCCCAGACCCCCAGCCTCCACCAGGGGCCCAGGTGTCACCCGAACACCAGGAGTTCTCAAACTGGAAAGGCCAGATTTTCTTTCCGTCCATGGAAAGCGGTGATTTTCCTTGCAAAGCAAGAAACTTGGTTGTCCTGATTCATTTTCTTCTTGGCTTGACTAGATGTGACAATATTCAAAGAAAGTCAGCCATGACTTCTTTTTCAAAAAATAAATAATCACTTTATTCTAGAAGTTACCATAGGACTAGGAAAAGTCAAGGCATAGCTGATGCCGAAGTATTTTCCTTCAATAAAGTTTTTCACATTATACATTTCCTGGGGAATCCTGGGAATTCTGCTTACTCCGTGGGTGGGGGCATTTTGTGCGCACACTTGTAGACCTTGTGTCACAAGCAGCTCCCTCCCCCCACCAGACTCTCGACTGAGTTTAGGATTGAGTGGAGATCAACGTTGCCTCTCTGGTTATGCACTCTTCCAACTTCTGCGGCGTGCTTTGATGATTCATTTCTTTTTAAATATCTATGAAAGTGTGATTGCTAGTTACAGAATCGGAACACACTGTCTTCCCCCCCCTCCACCCCTGCAATTGCTCAGCTTGACCTTTATGTTATTACAGGTATGGGGGGGTGGGTGAAACCAAAACTCATTTTTAAAATTGATTGTAAAATTTGTTTTTGGTGCCAATCATGGGGCTTGAACTCAAGGCCTGGGCACTGTCTCCATGCTTGGTTTACTCAACGCTTGGCGCTCTACCACATGAGCCACTGGCTCCATCTGCTTTTTTTTTTTTTCTTGCCTTGCCTTTTGAGCCAGTGGAATGCAAGACATTCAGGGCAGCTATTTAGGAATAGATATTTTCTTTTAAAAGAAAAAAAGGGGGGGGATAGCTGCTGACAGTATTTTAAAAACTAAACCCCATTTAGTAGTTTACGATGTAGTTCAAAACCCTGTAAGTTAGAAAAGAGCCGGCCGGCCGTCATTTTGCTGTTCTTGTCCGATTGCATAGTCCAGCAATGCTCAAAAGACCCTAGAGGAAAAGCATCTAGAACCTTCCACCCCCCCAACAGAAAAGGATCTGTCTTCTCAGGCACTCCCTTGTAAACTTCACTTCTTTTGCTCGCAGAGAATTGACAGTTGCTTGGCTCCCCCCTCCCACATACCCACAGACACACATGCACACCCCAATTCTAGATCCTTCCAGGCCTGCAGTATGACCTTGTTAGGAGCTGGAAATGCTTGTCTTTTACAGATTGAGTTAGAAAAAGTCGGCAGCCCCGGCGCAGGTGACAGGTGGGGTTAACTGTTGCTGCAGTAAGGTCTCTCGAGATTGAGACAGCACCTCATCCCTGCACCACCCCCCAAAAGCAGACCAGCCAGGGCCTAGTTGTCCAGCAACTGGCAAACACATAGGAGGGGTCACCGTCCTGTTGGCGTTACTACCTGTACAGGAAAGCAGGCCGTGCCCCTCCCCGTGTCTCTCATGGTGGGATCAAATGTTATTTTTTAGCCTCTCTCTCTTTGGTTCTTCCTTCCTGGAGAACTAAATCATATTAGATAAAATTTTTTTTCTTTCCAAGTTGTCCAAACTCTTCCTCACTGAACGAGGCTGGGTCTGGTCTTCATGGTGATGTCACTTTTTTTCCCCCACCCTTTGTCTCTCCACCTTAAGAGGGGAGAACTATTGGGCTTATTTCATAACAATGTATTGGAATTGGTGTCTCCATGCCAGGCAAGGGATCTCCCAGGGGTTTTGGAATCACTTGTCACATCCCATCCATGTTCGGGGATGTTACATTTGTTGCCTTATTGTTTTTGCAAAACACAAATGGAGGATGCTCATGATGCTGAGAGGAATATTGGAATTTTCCTCAAGGGTGGGCCGCACCCCGCTCCCCCAATTCTGAAGTCCTAGGCCCCCAGGCCAACTTGGACCCCTTCCACCTGCCTGATGCTAAGTAAGTGCTCAGCTAAGTGTTTGTTGACCGGAGCTGGCTTAGTTTTCCTCGAAGGGAATCTGGGCTCTGGAAGAGGGCAGGGAAAGGGGGGGGTCATGGTGGATATATGGGGTGCCCTGCAAGCCCCCATCCCATGGAGAAGAGGGAAGGGAGGGCAGGGTCTTGCTATGTAGCCCAGGCTGGCCTGGAACTTAACAGGGCCTTGGGGATTGGGGTAACAGGAGGGCACCACCAGGCCAGGGGAGAGGTGCTGAGGGGACCAGGACAGCAGTGGGGGAGGGAGTTTAATAAATCCATTCAAGCTGCATAAAACCCCCAAAACCCCTACAGAAAGAGGAAGGAGTCCTCTGAAGGGGCATAACAGAGCCAACACAATTGGACGAATCTGGGGTGCTTTAAAGGTTTGGGTTGTGCCTTAGAAGCAGGAAGTTTCAGTCTAGGATTTATGGAATCACAGAGCCAGCACTGGTGGCTCACGCCTGTAATCCTTGCTGTATAGTTCATGAAGTAGGAAAAAGCTAAAAGCAGAGGCACGGCTCAGATGGTAGAGCAACAACAGCCTTATGCGGAGACCAAGTGAAAATGGAAAAAGCCTTGAATCTGAGAGGTACAAAAGCACTTTGGTGTCTAAACAAGGGGCGTTGGGTCACCTCTGGGGAATTTTAGGAGAGATCCCCAAGACTGGAATTGTCCTTTGCAATTTATAATCTTGTGTAGTTGTAAGCAGGCATAGGGAAGCTGAGAAAACCCAAGCTAGGGGTGACATGGACCCCCCCCAAATGCAGACTACCTGTTGTGGATGCTACCTGCCTGTAAGTGAATAAAATGACATTTGAACAGGCAATTTCTCTTGAGCTTTCTTTACACATTAGCAGAGCAGTGTTGGTGTGTTGGTAATGAGTCCTGAACCCTTGAAACTCGTGACTGGTGTTCCACCACCTGGGACCCACCTCAGGCTTGTCCTGTCCTGACATGGTGAGGGACAGCTCTGAGCAGGTGGAGAACTGGTCACTTGGTGTCTCAGGAATAAGCCACCATATGCCAGCCAGGAGTTGTGCTGCAGCCAGAGGGGCGTGCGTGTGTGCCCGTGCCTGTGCACGGGGACCCAGATGACATGGAGACAGGAAGAAGCTGGAGGCTGGCACCAGGGAAATCGTTTATTCTCAGGCATGGCCCTGGCCCTCTCAGGACCACTCGGGTGTGGTCCCCACCCACTCGGTGGCCTGCGCCGTGGGCGCCGCAGACCAGTCCTCGGTGGCGGGCTGCGCGCTCCAGTCCTCGGTGGGGAACTGCTGGATGGGCACGGAGGGCACCTGCACGCCCTCGGACCAGTCGGCCACCTCGGGCTGCGCGGCCGTGAACTCGGGCGCGGGTGCCGTCCACTCGCCCTGGAACTCCTCCTTGGTGACGGCCTTCTCGGCGGCCGCCTGCTCCTCCTTCTCGATTTCCTCGGGGTCGCGGTAGAAGTAGAGGTCGGGCATGACCTCCCACGGGTGCTCGCGGGAGATGGTGCCGCGCATGCGCAAGACTTCCCGGGCCAGCATCCACCACATGAGACCCACAGAGTGTGCGCCCTGCGGGTGGACAGACAGATGGACGTGAGCCTCCCATCCCCGCCCATCGAGAGAACCAAAAGACACCCGAAGCAGGAGCTGGGCGGGAGCTGTAGCAAGGCCTACTAGGATTCCCCACGCACGGCGAGCGCGGGGCGTCAGCGAGCCTTGCCCCTCGTGTGGCACACCACCTACACCGGGGACTCCGGGGCGGCGCGTGGCAGCCCAGTCCTCGGCTCTAACGATGTGCGGGAGGGGGGACGAGGCGGGGGAGGATCTCCGCGCCTGCGCCCGGCTACCTTGTTGTTGCAGGGGATGGCGATGTCCACGTAGCGCAGCGGCGAGTCGGTGTTGCAGAGCGCGATGGTGGGCAGGTTGACGTAGGAGGCCTCGGTGAGCGGCTGGTGGTCGGCCCGCGGGTCGGTCACCACCAGCAGGCGCGGCTCGCGGAAGGCGGCCTGGATCTGGTTGGTGAAGGTCCCCGGCGTGAAGCGCCCGGCGATGGGCGTGGCGCCTGTGGCCGCAGCGAACTTGAGCACGGCGCGCTGCAGAGAGGCGGGGTCAGTCCTGGGGCCCGGACCCCGCCCTGGCGGCCTGGCCCACCGCCCCCTCCCTCCGGCAGGCCGGCCCCGTGCCTACCTGGCCGGTGTTGCGGGAGGAGATGACGCTGACGTCGGCCGGGTTCTCAATGGCCACGATGGCGCGGGCGGCCAGCAGCAGCTTCTCCCAGGTCCTCTTGAGGTTGATGATGTAGATGCCTGGGGGCGGGAGCGGGGTGAGTAGTGGGTGGGGAGCAGGGGGGCCCGGGGTCGGGGGTCCGGGACTGTGTGGCAGGCGTCCCCTCCTCGACCCCCACGGGCCGGCGGGGCGCGGATGGGGCGCCCTGCGCTTGTTGTGGCACACCTCCGACACCCAGGGCTCACGGGCCAGCGGGGGCCTCGCCCGAGTTTTAATAGTGTGCGGTGATGAGGCGCAGATCGCGGCTGCCAGCCGGCGGCGGACCCGGAGCTCCCCCAAGGCCCCAGCTCCACTTCGGGACCCGCTGAAGCGTTTCCCAGCTGAGCCCCGCCCTCCCATCGGGACCAAAGCACCCAATCGGGACCAAAGCCTTCCAGTGGAGTCCCGGCCCCCTCCGGTCACACCCTCCAATCGGAGGGCTCCCCTGCGGGCGAGTCCCGCCTCCCCTAGTACCACCACCCAATCAGGGCGCTCGCCTGCAGGTGAGTCCCGCCTGCTCTAGTCCCTCCAACCAATCAGGTTCCTCCCTCCCCATCCGTCCCGCCGGCCCCCATCGGCCTCCTGCTGACCGTCCGTCTTCCTCTTGTAGATGTACTGCTCCATCTGGAAGTCCAGGTTGGTGGCGCCCAGGTGGGTGCCCGCCGCCAGGAACTTGAGCACGTCCTCCTCCTTCATCTGCAGCACGTCCAAGGCTCCGGACATTGTGTGAATTTCCCTGGGAAGTTACGACGGGAATCTGCGGGGGGGGGGAGCAAGGAGCGCACGGCCCGGGGCTCGATCAGTCCCAGGCCCCCAACACAAACCGCAGGCAGCCTCACGGCGTACACGCAGCCCGCCATCCACGCCGGCTCCCCCCACCCGCCTCACACCCGGACGCCGTGCAGGTCCCAGGTCTCCAGTTACATAAGGGAACAAGCAGGTCCAGACAGACACACAAAAATGAACAGAATAATAATGACCAGGCAGTGCTCCGGGGGTGTCGCCTAGCACGCATGATTCCTCAGTATCTCATACAAAAAAGCTCCCATCTTGGCAGAACTTTCCCATGCTTCCTCCGTGATCCCCGTATTCCAAGCATATTCTAAGGCTCATTCGAGTCCGGCCCCACACACTGGACGCCTCGATTACGGGGTCCTCTTTGGGGGTGGAGGAGCGGGAAGGGGTAAAAAGACATGGAAGTAAGCAGTGTATCGGCGGGAAAGCCAGGCCTGGAACCCGCGTGTCCCACGGTGCGGCCCGCAGCGGGTAAGATCGGAGCGCGAGGAGCAACCCGCGTCCCCGCGCCGGCGCAGTAGGAGGTCGGGCCGGGACACGTGCAAGCCGCCAGGCAGAGAAGCGCCCCGGCCGTGAGCGCTTCCACCCCGGTCGTCTCCCGCCATCAGAAGTGGATGCCCAGGTCGGGATGGGGAGGGAGCGGGGACTTCGGGCCCCGCGGACAGTGGGAACGGGGAGAGCCCGGAACGACCCCAAGAAAGACTCACCAAGAACAACGCCGTATGGAGCCCGGCCTGGTGAGCGCGGAAAGGACGGGCGCCCGGAAGTGACGTCTTTATATAATGCGTCCCCAGCCAATGACGGGAGACGCTGAGCGCAGGGGCGGAGCCACAAAGGACAAGTTGCCCGGATGGGAGGTTCCCTTTCGGCCAGACAGGCCTCCGCGCACGCGCAGAGGCGGAGGCCTGGCGTCAGTGGGCGGGCCCAATCGAGGGCGTGTAGATTGACTGGCAGGCTGGCTGGGTGAGCGGCGCGTGCGCGGATGCAGACTCGGCCTGCCTGGTCGTGGTGGGATAACGATCAGGACCCGGGTGGCAGGTATGTAAACACAATCTAATAGTAATGGGCGGCCGGGACCTTGGCGTAGGGGTAGAGTGCTTGCCTAGCATGCACGAAGGCCCGGGTTCGATTCCTCGGTCCCACATACATAGAAAAAAGGCAGAAGAGGTGCTGTGGCTCAAGTGGTAGAGCTCCAGCCTTGAGAAAGTCCAAGGACAGTTCAAGCTCTCAACTGGCAAAAATAATAGTAATAATAAATTAAAAAAAAAACACACACACACACAGCCTACTACATGAGGCTGAGGTCTGAGGATGATAAGTTTAAAGCCAACCTGGACAGGCAGAGGTGAGGATTTTTTTTTTTTAATGCCCTGAATAGTCAGCAAAAAGCTACAAGCAGAAGCATGGGTTGAGTGGTTGAGCTCCAACCCTGAGCAAAAATAAAATGCTAAGAAAGAGTGGGAGGGCTGTGAACTTAAGCCCTTACTACTGGCACAAACAAATGAACAGAATGTAGCTGTGTCGGCTGGGCAGTGTGGGTACGTGGTTTCATGAAGGGAGGGATGGGACACGGGAAATGTGATTTACAGTCACAATGACACCGAGTAAAAATTACCCAGAAACACCAACAAGTCTGTGCTAGAGGTAGATGAATAGCATGGGGCCAAAAACGAGGACGAAAAAAATCTACTTGGGCTGGGACGGCTCAGGCCTGCGATCCCTGCTCCTTGGGAGGCTGAGACCAGAGGTTGGGGACTCGAGGCCAGTCCCAGAATGAAGAACGCCAAAAAGCCATGATGGAAACCGTGTCTCAGTTGGGTGAGCGCTGCTTGACCTTGAACTGGAAAGCTGGGGACAGTGCCTGGGCCCATCGACCTAGGACACAGAAGTTGCTTCTTTGCTTTTCATAAAATCCCCGTGACCCTGGATATGCTCGTGTTTTCTTTTTCTGCACGGGACAACCTGGCTTTCATGATTCAAGGTGCGTTTTATTCACTGGGTATTTAACTGTGCGGTCAGGGAGGAAAACAAAAACACACAGCAGCTGGCAAAAACGCTTTATATAGAGAATCCACAACCCTGTCCTGAAATAATAATAATAACAACAACAATGAGAATAATATTAGTAATAGCTCTGGCTGTGAGGGGGGCCATGGCCCCTTCTGTCGTCTCCTGTGTCCTTTGGAGGCTGTTTCCAGTGTCCCCCGGGTTAGGGTCACACACCGGGCCGGGGAGGGCTGCTCAAGCGTGCAGTGAAGGTTCTAATGAGATCTTCTCTCCTCTCTCAACCCCTGGCTGGCCGGCTGGCTGGGTCATTCCGGGCCCTGCAAGGCCAGCTGCAGGGCAGGAACGAGACCCTGGCATGGGGAGGGTTCCCCCTGTGTGCTGTGGCTGTGTTTGGGGTCGTCGGGTCTCCATCAGGACTTGAGGCCCACCTTGATCATCATCTCCTCGTACACTGCCCAGGCCAGAGCAGCCATTAAGGTCCTGCGGAGGATGCGGGGGACACCGCCGTGGAAGAAGCCTCGCAGCCCATGGGTCTGTGGGGGGGAAAACACCTGCTGTTCTGGCCACTCAGAGGCCAAGATCCAGGGGCCAACAGTTCAAGGCCGGCCTGGGGAAGTAAAGACTTGACACTCTCATCTCACAGACACTCACACGCACGTGTGCATACACACATACATATACACACATACACACACACACTACTGCCATGAGGCCATCTTACTTGGAAAATGGCCTTGGCGGCCTGGCCCAGGCCCTGGGATGACCCTGGTGACAGCTGCATGTGTGTCTTGATCACATCTGCGGGCTGAGTAGCCAGCGAGGCCAGAGCACCGGCCAGTACCCCGCAGCCCAAGTTCACTGCGGGCCCTGGCACCATGTCCAGCCGCTCTGCAACACAACCAGGGAGAAGACAGACAGACGGACGGACAGCCATGAGTCACACTCAGCCTTAGGCTGTGCCTTCTCCAGGGTCAGAGAATGATTTGAAGTTGGGCCCCGTGGCTCCCGGCTGGAAGATCCCAGTTTGAGGCCAACCCCTGGCAGGAAAGTCCCTGAAACACTCATGTCCAGGGAACCATTCAGGAAAAAACAAGCCCCAGGACCCTCGCCTCCCCCGACTCCCACCACCCTTGGTTACCTGCAGCGGGAAGGGCCAGGCTCTTGGCCCGGCTGTAGAACATGAGGTAGATGCCAGAGAAGGGGGCGTCTCGCAGCAGGGTGGCAGTCAGACCACGGAAGAGGCCACGGTGACCCTCACTGCGGATGATGCTTCTTAGGGCTGTACACACGCTGGGGTAGCCATACTGGCCGCTCTGTGGGCAGCGGGGAGGGAATGGGGGGCGCCAGCTTCAGGCAATGCTTGATCAAGGCTGAGTCCAGGTCAGGAAGGCCAGCCCAAGGCTGGGCCTGTGTTGGGTGAGGCCTGATCAGGGCCAGGCTCACCTCATAGCGTGTCTTGACCACCGTGATGGGCGAGGTGCAGAGTCCAGCCACTGAGCGAGAGCTGGCACCCAGGAGCACGGCCTCCAGCGGGGTGGGCGCCCGGCCGCCCAGGAATCGCTGCTTCAGGGCGTACAGGGTGCTGAAGTAGACACCCACGCCCGGGACGCACCGCAGGATGGACTGTGGAGAGGGCAAGACCCAGGGCTGGAGGCCTGGCGCAAGCGGTTCAACACCCGCCCCAGCCAGTCAGAGGCGTTGAGCCCAAAGCCCCGTACTGCCGAGGAAAATAAAAAGATTACACACACAATGAGGGGGAGCGGCGTGAGCGCGGAAAGCCCTCAGCAATCAACGCGAAGTGAGAGGACGTGGACGGATGACGAGCTCTGGAATGTTCCAGCAGCGCTGATCATGGAGGCCAGGGCTCGTCTGGGAGGGAGGTATGGGGGGACTGGGGGCAGCGGGGAGGGCGTCTTACCGGGGACACCCCCCTCCACAGGCCCAGGAGGCTCTCGGCCCGCACCACCTTCACACACAGGGCCACCATCCCCGCACGCCTGCACCTGCGGGGGACACCGGGGGTCGGAGGGGTCACAGGGGGTCGGGGGGACGCCGGGGGTCACCGGGGATGGGGGGGTCACCAGGGGCCAGGGGGGTCACCGGGGAGGTCACCAGGGGTCGGGGGGACGCCGGGGTCGGGGGAGGGTTCAACGGGGTCAGGGAGATTCACCGGGATGGGGGGCCGCCGGGGATGGGGGGTTCACCAGGGGTCAGGGGTATTCACCAGGGGTCAGGGGGGGTTCACCGGGGGTCGGGGGGATTCACCGGGGGTCAGGGGGGTTCACCGGGGGTCGGGGAGTTCACCGAGGATCAGGGGGGTTCACCGGGGGTCGGGGGGATTCACCGGGGGTCGGGGGGGTTCACCGGGGGTCGGGGGGATTCACCGGGGGTCGGGGGGGTTCACCGGGGGTCGGGGGGGATTCACCGGGGGTCGGGGGGGTTCACCGGGGGTCGGGGAGTTCACCGGGGGTCAGGGGAGTTCACAGGAGTCGGGGGGATTCACCGGGGGTCGGGGGGGGTTCACCAGGGGTCGGGGGGGTTCACCGGGGGTCAGGGGAACACAAGGCGTGACGTAAGTTACCCCGTGGCACGCGTCACACGTGCCCACGGGGCCGACCGCTTCCTCCCGCAGGGCGCGTGGAGCACCCGTCACGCGCGTTACTTAAGGTAGCGCTAGGGATGTGTCGTGAGCGCGCGCGCGCCCGCGTGGGTAGACAGGGAAGCTGCGTGGGAGCGCGCGCACGCCTGGCGGAGACTGGTCCCGCCTCTTCCCCTTCCGGGGCGGGGCTTACCCCGGGGCGGCGGGCGACGGCCCCGTCTGCAGGCGCGTCTTGAGCAGGTCCAGGGGCTGCAGGAGCAGCGCGGAGCAGGTGCCGCTGACGGAGCCGCACAGGAAGGCCTTGATCGCGGGGTGCAGCTGCGGGGGAACGGGGGGGGGGCAGGGGACAGGCTCAGGCTCGGCATCGACCCGGCGGCGCGCTCATTTGCATATTCATTTCCATAAGAGGCGCGGGACTGGAAACCGGTGCTCATTTGCGTGCGCCCATTCAATTTACGTAAAGTACGTACGCTAATTAGAAGGCAAGTGCGGCTGCGCGTAAACGACGTCCGCCGGGCTCCCTGCACGTTCCCTGCGTCCGTTTATGCAAACGGCCTATGCTAATTAGAAACCCCATTATTTGCATATACCCACGTAAATCAAGTGACGCACGTACGCGGTGATGCGCTCGAGCACACGCATACGCACACACACGCTGGCACACGCGCGCACACACACCTTCCCCCCCCCCCGGCCGCGCGTGCCCCGCCTCACCGCGGTCCCCGAGCCCTCCGGGGCCGCGCCTCCCTCTTCCGCGGGAAGCTTCGCTGGGTCCGCCGCCATCGTCCCCGGCCTGGCCGACCCTGCACTCCAACCTGAAGCTTGAACCCTTCGGCCCCTCTCCTAATCTCACTTCGATCGTCGGGTATTTCTCCACGCCCTACAGCTCTCCCTTATCTCCCGCCAGGCTGGCAGCCTCGCCCAGAGCACAGCCACCACTCCTCCCCGCCCCCCCCAGCTCTCCCGCACCACCACCTTCCTCCTGGCTCCTGGAGGGTCCCCCCCCCCCCCCCGCCTCTCAAATCCCACCAGCCCAAGAGGAAGACTAGAGTCCAGAGCTCTCCTTTCCAGCCGCCCCGGGGCTCCCGGCCTCCTCACACTCTTCCTCTTTTCCAGGCACTCTGATGAATGCGGGAGTTTGGGCACAAGTGGCGCCCTCCCTGTCCTCCCAGACCCTCAGGAGGCGGAGATCTGAGGATCCTGGTTGGAAGCCAGCCTGGAGAATATAAATCTGGAAGACTCACCTTCAGCTAAGCACCAAAGAAGCTACAAGTGAGAACTCGAAGGCTCTGGGTTCGAGCTCCAGTACTGGTGTGAGTGCAAACACGAGCCCAAACACAAAGAATAAGTTCTCTTTGTGCTGGTCCTGGGGCCTGGGCCCTGTCTCTGAGCTTTTCCACTCAAGGCTGGCGCTCTACCACTCGAGCCACAGCTCTTACCCCAGGCTTTTTGGTGTCACCTTGGAGATGAGAGTCTCACAGACTTTCCTGCCCGGGCTGGCATCGAACTGCGATCCTCCAGATCGCGGCCTCCTGAGTAGCTGGGATGACAGGAGTGAGCCAACGGCGCACGGCTAATAATCCACAGCTTTAGGGCTGAGAAGGGCCAGAACAATCGGCAAGCAACACGCAGCATCTCAAAGAGACATGAGGGGCACTCAGGTTGGCCAGATGGTCCCAATAAACGCCAGAGAAGCGCAGGGACCACGTTCAAGACCCAGGACTGGGAGGAGGAGGGTGAGGGGAATGGCAAGCATGTTTCAAAAATGCCTGAGTACACAGCTCATCTGTCTTAACCTTTAAGACGTTTCAAAAAAAGTTTACATCCTTTGCATCACCCTAAAGCCACAGGGTCAGGGGTAGGAGTTACAGGAAAACAGAGACCTAAAAAGGGGAGCGGGCGGGAGCCACACACCACCGCCCCAGCCAATGGCTGCCGAGGGCCCGCCTCCGGAACCAGGCCACACCCCCGCCCCAGCCAATGGCCGCCCGGTATACATCAACACCCCGCCCCTCATCTTAACCAATGACGTCTCACGATTCCCTGAGCCCGCCCCCCCTCAACACGCTGAACTCCCACCAATCGCGGGACAGCGATAAACGGGGCAGCCAATCCTGACTGTGGGCGGGGCTCCATCGCTAAGCAACGGCAAGGCTATCCGCGAGGCTAGCTACGGTACCCGGATGGCAGCGGCGCGCCCCCCCTTCCCCCTCCCCGTTACGTGCCGGCCGCGCAAGCGCAGAGGGCCGCGGACGGAGCCTCCTCTGCCATACGGAGCGCGGGACACACACGCTCCGCGCCGGCCGCGTCGCCCAGCCCCGGGCCGCGCGCGGCAGCCTCCGTTCCCTCCCCGCAGCTCCTCACCGTATCTCCGACATCCTGGGGAGGAGGCAGCAGCGCCGGGCGCGACTTCTGGATCATCGGCGAGGAGGCCGGCGGAGGACTCGCGGTCCCCGGCGCATAGGTGGGCGCGAGCCGCGGCGGCCCCCGACGACGGGAGAGAAAAGAAGCAGAGAACGAGGAGCGCGGAAGTCGGAACGCAAGGGCGGACACGCCCCCGGAGCGTGCCGGAAGTTCCCTCGCCTTCGAGCCCGGCGCCGGAACTGCGCGCACCCGCCACTCGTTCCGCCCACTCGGTGGCCTTTCCGCGACGCACTCGGCCACTCTGTCTCACACCGACCGCTTCCGCTGTGGCTGGAAGAGGGGGAGGAGAAAGCTCCGCGGCTTCCGGTGGGCGGGACGAGGGGGCGGGGCCCTGCATCCGGGAGGGCGGGGTCGTGGCGGAGGGAGTCTGCAGTGCCACCTGCTGGGCCGCGGCGGAACTGACCGCCACTGAACTTGAGTTTTTTTCCAGTTATGCATTTTTTAAATATATTTTTTATTGTAATTAATAGAAGGGTTACATGATATTTGCCAGATAAATGGTGCATTCATTCCCATACATTGATACCCTTTCACATGTCTTGGTCCCCATTTTCCTTCCCCCCTCCCCCTCCCCTCATCTTGTTTTCCCCCCTTCCCTATCCAATTTCAAATAACCAAGTACAAATATATCCGATGTATCAGGTGACAAAGTGAGATACTGTAACAATATGAGATAACCAAGGGACAGTAGAAGTGATGAGAGATAACATAGCACCTTAAGAACAACAATCATTCATTGTATGGCTTATGTTTACATCATATTTTAAATGACAAGTTTAACAAACAATTGTTCAAGGAGGGAATCTCTAATTACAGTCTCTGGGATTTAGTCTTTAGAACTTAATCAAAATTAGGCTAACGGTTTGTATGTCATAGAAACATATCAGTTTATGAAATAAAACATTATGATTATAGAGTCATAGGTTTTTTTTTTTGTCTGTATAGTTATGTTTGTATTTCCATTACCATGCCCATAGCTTTGGGTATGCAGTTATTGAGTCCTCGCTCTTGTACTCTTTGGATTTAATAGCTGCATATTAAGGATACCATGCGCCTTTTGTTCCTTAGGTCTTGACTTGTCTCACTCAACATGATTCGCTCTAGGTTCATCCACTTCCCTGCGAATGCCATTATTTTATCTTGTCTGTTGGCTATGTAGAATTCCATTGTATATATATACCACATTTTCTGTATCCATTCATCTGCAGTAGGGCATCTGGGTTGTTTCCATCGCCTGGCTATTGTGAATAGTGCAGAGATGAACATAGCTGAGCAGGTGTCCTTATCATATCCTGGGTCATGCTGTTCAGGGTAGATGCCCAGAAGTTGTATGGCGGGATCATAGGGAAGATCTATTTTCAGTTCTTTAAGGAACCTCCACACTGCTTTCCAGAGTGGCTGAACTAGTCTACATTCCCACCAGCGGTGTAGTAGGGTTCCTTTTTCTCCACAACCCCGCCAGCAACTGTCATTGTCTGAGTTCAAAATCTTGGCCATTCTTGTTGGGGTAAGGTGGTATCTTAGGGTTGTTTTTATTTGCATTTCCTTTATGATCATAGATGATGAACATTTTCTCATATGTTTTTCTGCCATTTTAATCTCTTCTTCTGATAAGTCTCTCTTTAGTTCCCTTGCCCATTTAGTGAATGGTTTTTTGGGTTTTTGGGGGATTAGTTTCTTGAGTTCCCTGTAGATACTGGATATCAAGCATTTGTCAGATATATTGTTGGTGAATATCTTTTCACAGTTGGTTGGCTGACTCTCTACTTTTGCATTTTTTGACTTAAACTGACCTGGGTCAATTAAATCTGAGCATTTAAAGACATCTCTGAATTTTGAAAGGCTTACGTGTGTTATGGCTTTGAGTAATACATACAGAATTCTCAAACTGTCTCAATTCCAAGGGTTGAACTTGAGTTATAATTGTAGTTTATTTTATTTCCTTGTTTTTGGGTTGTTGTTTTTTTTTTCTGCCAGTCCTGGGGCTTGAACTCAGGGCCTGAGCTCTGTCCTTGGACTTTCTCAAGGCTAGAGCTCTACCACTTGAGCCTCAGCACCACTTCTGGCTTTTTGCTATGTATGTGGTACCAAGGAATTGAACCCGGGTCTTTGTGCATGCTAGGCAAGTACTCTACCACTAGACCAAACTCCCGGTCCTATATTATACTAGCATTCTTATATTAATGTATAAAGTTCTCTCTATAAAATATAGCTAATTTATTTGTAATATAAATTACATATACAGAGTATATTATTTGTACAGGATATAATATGTAATGTAAAGTATATAATTTATATAGTATAACACAATATATTGTTTTTATTATGTAATATTTGTTATACATGTATCACATATAAAACAATATATACTAAATTAATCATATTACATGTCATGTGTTATATAAGAATGTAATATGGTCAGATTCTTGTAATCTTAATAAACTTATTGTGTATATTATGTATAATAGTATTTCTTATAGCATCGCGTTGTGATAGTCTAATTAAAACTATAGTTAATGACTCTAGTTTATTAATAATTGATTTTTGGTATTAAGCGGAGCTCAGGTCCTCAGGAGTACAGCACGGCTTCCTCTATCTTTCTTCCTTTCTTTTTGCCGGTGCTGGGGCTTGAACTCAGGGCCTGGGCACTGTCCCTGAGCCTCTATGTGCCCCAGCCTGGTGCTCTACCGCTTGAACCACAGCACCACTTCCAGCTTTTTGCTGATTCCTTGTGGATGACAATGTCATGGACTTTCCTGCTCCGGGGCTGGCTTTGACCCTCCTTATCTCAGTCTCCTTCTGAGGAGCTGGGAAGACAGGCGGGAGCCACCAGGGGGCCCTCATTAGCTTTCCCACCCTGTCACCCTGCTTGCTCAGCCAATGGGCCTGGATTAAGGAGATCCACACAGCTCAGCCTCACCGACCCCAGTGTCCACTCCGTCTCCCCGGCTTGGAGTTCCGGTCAAACCCCCTTCCTTCCCTCTTGACTTGGCTTTCCTGGGGTCTGCAGCATGCAATGCCTAAGCTAGACTTGCTGCAGCATCTAAAGATAGACAGCCCGGCTGCACAGGAAACCCACGGTGATTGGCTCACTAGCTGAATAAAGATGCTCCCGCCAAGAAGCACAGAAGCGGAGGGAGAAATCACTGGCTCAACTTGGGGTGCACTTCCAGCCTGTAAGCTCTCTCTGATTGACAGGTACGGATCTGGTGGGCATTCTCCCCCTCCTCCTCGTCCTCCTCCTCCTCCTCCTCCTCTTCTTCCTCCTCCTCCTCCTCCTCTTGGTAGGCAAACACTCCTGGGGCTGGTGTGGGGCTGGGAAGGAAGCTTTTGGGGTACCAAGCATTTGCAGAGAAGTGCTGGAGGCTGGGTGTTTTCTACCCCCCTCACCTATCCAGGGAATGAAAAAGGATTTTAGAAGTACTAAGTATTTAAGTACTGAGGCCTGCTGCCCGGTGGCTTCACGCCCCTCACCCCAGCTAATTCAGGAGGGTGAGATGTGGAGGGTCGCGGTTTGAGGCCAGCAGCCCCCCACCCCCACCCTGGCAGGAAAGTCCTTGAGATTTATATTCACAAAAAAAAAAAAAAATCCAGGGGCCGGGAGTTTGGCCTAGTGGTTAAAGTGCTTGCCTAGCATGCATGAAGACCCGGGTTCGATTCCTTGGTACCACATACATAGAAAAAAGCCGGAAGTGGTGCTGAGGCTCAAGGGGTAGAGCTCAAGCCTTGAGAAAGTCCAAGGACAGTGCTCAGGCCCTGAGCTCAAGCCCAGGACTGGCAAAAAAAAATCCAGATGTAGTGCTGTGGTTCAAGTGGTAGAGCACCAGCCTTGAGTAAAAGGAAGCTCAGAGGTGGTGCTCAGGCCCTGAGTTCAAACTCTACGACTGACAACTAAGAAGAGGAAGAGGAGGAAGAGAAAGAGAAGGGAGGTGGAAGAGGAGGAGGAGGAGGAGGAAGGGTGACAGGAACCAAGCAGTCTGGTAGGAGTTTGGCCCCATATTTACCTCTCTCTGCCTTGCTCCAAATATTCAGAGCCAGAGTTCAAGTCCCAGGGACTTGACCCAGACACCGACCCTGAGCTTTCTCACTCAAAGCTGGCGCTCTACCACTTGAACCACGGCTCCACTCCTGCTTTTTTTGGTGTCTTTCGTTTTGTTTTGTTTTTTGCCCCTGGTGATCAGCATCTCACACGCTTTCCCCACCATGGTGGTGGGGGAGCTTGGCCTCGAGCCATCATTTCTCCAGCCAGCTCAGCCATCCTGACAGGACTGGGATAACAGGCAGGAGCCACCGGTGAGGATAAACTGTGGCCTACACCCCCCCCCCCCATCCCCAGCTCTGGCTGTTTCCCTACTGATTCTAGGCCCTGATTACAATGGCAACCTCCTTCCCTGACTACGACCCCGAGGGCTTCGAGTACGACGAGTCGGCTGAAGCCTGCATCTTGGAAGACGTGGTGGCCTTTGGCGCCATCTTCCTGCCTGTGCTGTATTCCGTGGTGTTCGCCGTGGGCCTGGTGGGGAACGTGTTGGTGGTGTGGGCTCTGAGCAGCAGCAGCAGGAGCAAGGCCCGGAGCGTGACTGACATCTACCTGCTGAACCTGGCTCTCAGTGACCTCCTCTTCGTGGCCACGTTGCCCCTGTGGACTCATTACGTGGTCAGCGAGCGTGGCCTGTCTCACGTGGCCTGCAAGCTCACCACCGCCCTGTTCTTCGTGGGCTTCTTCGCTGGCATCTTCTTCATCACGCTGATCAGTGTGGATCGTTACCTGGCCATTGTGAGGCCTGCCCACTCCCTGCCACGCCGCACGGTGCCACGGGGCGTGACACGCAGCCTGGTGGCCTGGTCTGCCGCCCTGCTGGCTTCTGCCCCCCAGTTCATGTTCACCAAGGTCAAGGGTCACGAGTGCATGGGTGACTACCCAGAAGTCCTGCAGCCTATCTGGCCTGTGGTTCGCAATGTGGAAGTCAACGTGGTGGGTTTTGTGTTGCCTGTGTTGGTTATGGGTTTCTGTTACTGCCGGATTATCCGGGTGCTTTGGGCCTGCAGGGACCCCAAAAAAACCAGGGCTATCCGACTGGTCTTGCTGGTGGTGGCGGCTTTCCTTCTGTTCTGGACTCCTTATCAAGTGCTCCTCTTCCTGGAGACGCTCAGGTTCTACGGCTTCTTCCCCAGCTGCGGGGTGAGGAGAGGGCAGAGGCTGGCGGTCACCGTGACGGAGGCCTTGGCCTTCGCACACTGCTGCCTGAACCCCCTCATCTACGCCTTGGCCGGGGAGAAGTTCCGGAGATATCTCAGCCACCTGCTCAGGAAGTGGCTGCCGGGCTCTTGTGGGAGGCCTGTCCAGGCTGGCCTGGCCCCACGGGGGCCACGTGGCCCGGATAGCATGCTCAGTGTCACCTGCACGCAGGACACCAGTGAGGGGCAGGAGTCGCTCTTGCTCTGAACCCCTGGACCCTCCACTGTCGTCACATTTGTATTATTTTCCTTTTGCAGGCCCTGGGTCTCGAACTTGCAGCCTGGAGCCTGGGGTGGGTGGATTGGGTGGGCCGAACTCAGCTTCCTAACACATGGCACCATGGCTCCACCTCTGCTTGCTTTCGTGGGCTGGTTCCTGGGAGATGAGAGTCTCTCGTGGCCTTTCCTGGCCTCGCCCTGGGATCCTCCAGCTCTCAGCCTCCCGAGATGCTTCTAGATTTCTCCCAGCTTGCTTCTGTTTGGTTGTCCCTGCCTCGGCTCTCGGTTAGGTTTGTTGAATGCATGCGAGAAATGAATGAATAAACTGGTTTTCTAACAAGATGGCAGAGCACCCGCTTGGTTGTTTCCTCCTGGGGTTGGAGCAAAATACAGGCCGGGCGGCATTGTACAAGTGTGCCTTTCCTGGCGTCCTCATTGTTAAAGGAGTAGGTGGGGACATTTAGTCTCCTTCTTTCCCTCCCTCCCTCCCTTCTTCCTTCCCTCCCTCCGTCCTTCCCCACTTCCCTCACTGTAAATCCATAAATACGCACATATAAAAATATAAACGTGGAGCCGGGAGTTTGGTCTAGTGGTTAAAGTGCTTGCCTAGCATGCATGAAGACCCGGGTTCGATTCCTCGGTACCACATACATAGAAAAAAGCCAGAAGTGGTGCTGAGGCTCAAGTGGTAGAGCTCTAGCCTTGAGAAAACCAAAGGACAGTGCTCAGTGCCCACCACCAACAAAACAAAAAACATGAACGCAGGATGTAGATATATTTTAATATATAAATGCAAATATCTTTATATATATATTTATATATAATATCCATATGTAGTACGATATATTTTACATATTATACATTATATATCAAATATATAAATTTAGATGTATAAATATATAAATTTAATATATTAAATATAAGCATCTGTATTAGATATCATACATTTATATATGATATATAATATATGCGTAGCTTTAGATTAAATATATACATATATATATATATTTGTGGGGGGTGTTGGGGGGCCATAGAGCTTAAACTTGGCCTGGGTGTTGTCCCTGAGCTCTTTAGCTCAAGGCTACCACCCTAGCCTTGAGCCAAGCCCCACTTCCCAATTTCTAGAAGTTAATTGAAGATAAGAGTCTCGAGTTCTTTTGTGCCCAGGCTGGCTTTGAACCTTGATCCTCAGCTCTCAGCCTTTTGAGTAGCTAGGATGACAGGCGTGAGCCACTGTGCCCCAGCTGATATATAGTTAATATATAAAAATACTGATATATATTTAATATATAAAATAAACACGTAAGCATAGACATATACTGTATATGATATAGTTAATATAAAAGTGAATTGTACAAATATAAACATGGACACCCATGTAAATACACAATGTGTAAACGCATGAATAGTGCTCTTGATGTATTTTGCTGTCTAGCTGAGTAGGGAAATCCAGCAATCTTGGCGTCTTGTCGGGCAACGTCTCTGAACGGAATAAACTCATTTCTCAATGTCTGACTCATCTCACTGAGTCATTTGAGGCACAGATTCGAATTTATTGCTTAAAGGCCAAACCACAATGAGCTTTTTATTCTCTTCTTCTTTTTATTTATTTCTGTCAGTCGTGGGACTTGAACTCGGGGCCTGAGCGCTGTCCCTGAGCTCTTCCCCTTGAGCCACAGCTCCACTTCCAGTTTTCTGGTGGTTCCTTAAAGATAGGAGTCTCCTGGTCTTTAGTGCCCAGGCTGGTTTTGAACCACGACCCTCAGATCTCAGCCTCCTGAGTAGTTAGGATGACAGGCGTGAGCCACCCCATTAGGCTTATTTTCTTCTTTTCTCCCCAATAGAACGAATCTCATCTGGGTTCTGCTACCCTGACGGGGTCTCACAGATTAGCTTGGATAAATACTGACCTCATGAGAGCCTGGCTCCCGGGCTCACGCCTGCCATTTCAGCCACTCAGGAAGCTGAGATAGGAGGATCGAGGTTCAAAGCCAGCCTGGGCAGGAAAACCCATGAGACTCTTTATCACCAAGGAACCATCAGAAAAAAGAAAAGCCAGAATTGGCACTGTGGCTCAAGTGGTAGAGCACCAGCCTTGAGCAAAAAGCCCAGGGACAGCGCCCAGGCCCTGAGTTCAAGGCCCAGCACCAGACAACTTGCAAAATATAAAGGCAAGCTAGGAGCCAACCAAAAACTGCAAGGAGCTATGTGCATGTGTGAATCTGTGTGTGTGTGTGTGTGTGTGTGTGCACAAATGTGCCAATATTAGAGCTTGAACTCAGGACCTTGAACTCTCCATTAGCTTTCTCACCCCAGGCTGGCTGGTGTTCTACTACTTGAACCACCCCACCTGCCACTTCTGGGCTTTTTTTGCTGCTTTGCTGGAGATGAGAGTCTCGCAGACTTTCCTGCCCTGGGTTGGCTTTGAACCGTGATCCTCCGTACCTCAGCCTCCTGAATTGCTGGGATGACAGACCCGAGCCCCCTGCCCGTTCTGGGGTTCAAATCCCCTCCTTTACATCCCACTGCTTGTTTGTCTGCATTAGTCTCTTGTCAGGGGGAGTTGGGGTTTGGGTGTGGGGTGGGAAAGCTGAGAAAACCCCAATACTTCCCCTTTGGGGTTCTGAGTTGCAGAATGGTTTTTTTTCCTCTTTTTGGGGTTGTCGCTGGGTTTCGGGTTTTTTGCTGTCGCAGCTAATTGTCAGCCAGGCCTGGGAGAGAAAGGGGAAGATGTCAGATGTCCAGACCTACTCAGCGCCATTGAGGTTTCCAGTAGCTGAGATTACAGGCATGAGCTGTCTTCCCAGCACCCAGCCTATTCTTTCTTTTGCCCATCCTGGGACTTGAACTCAGGGCCTGAGCACTGTCCTTGGGTTTTCTCAAGGCTACAGCTCTATCACTTGAGCCTCAGCACCACTTCAGGCTTTTTCTGTGTATGTGGTACTGAGGAATCAAACCCAGGGTTTCATGTATGCGAGGCAAGCACTCTACCAGTAGGCCACGCTGTGGCTCAAGCGCCATCCTTGAGCACAAAAGCCTAGGGACAGCCCTTGTTCTGGCTCAGCTTATTATACTCAAGGCGGGTGCTCAACCACTTGAGCCACGGTGCCACTTCCGGCTTTTTGCTGTACCACTGGAGATGAGAGTCTCATGGACTTTCCTAGCCCAGGCTGGCTTTGAACCTCAGTCCTCTGGATCTCAGCCTCCTGAGAAGCTGGGATGACAGGCGTGAGCCACCGCGCCCAGCTGCAGTACACCTTCTCTGGTTCTCTGCATGTGGAAGTTTCCACTCCATGTCTGCCATCAGGAAGTGAAAGGGGAAGAGGCCAGGCCCTGTCCCCCCTCGCCTTGCTGGGTGATTTTTTTCAGTCAGGGCCACCACTGGCTGCCCACAGGCCTGAGGATCCTGGCAACCTCTTCCCAGGAAAGAGTCCTCATCCTAGCCCAGCCAGCTCAGCCCCTCGGGGAGGCTGAGATCTGGAGGATCTGTATTCAAGGCCAGCCCCAGGCAGGAAAAGCCCATGAGACTCTCATCTCCAATGAAACAGCAAAAAGCCAGAAGTGGTCCTGTGGCTCAAGTGGTTGAGCACCCACCTTGAGCAGAGAGAAGCTCAGGGACAAGAACCCTGAGCTTGACAAGGCCCTAAGGCTGGGGCCCAGGTTGGCCTAGAAACCAGAAGTGATCATTTACATATCCACGCCCACCATTTTGCATATAGGCAGCCATGATTTACATACCTGCGGCCCTCATTTACATATCTGGAATCACACTTACATATTGGCAACCACAATTTGCAAGTCGGTGAACTTCATTTACATATCGGGAATCACATTTACATATTGGCAGCCACTATTTACATATCTGTGGACCTCGTTTACAGGGCTTCATTTGCATACTGGCCACCCTCATTTGCATATGGCTCCCTCCCTGGCACACCTCTCATTTTCAGCCCTCAGCTTGGCCTGCCGCCCTCAGGCAGGGCGTATTCTTCACACTTCTCCACGCAGGGCCACCCTGGCCCCCGGCTCTGGGTCTCAGGCAGGAAACTGCACCACCCTTCTGCCCGTACCCCCTTACGAGAGATGCCAAACCCTGAAGAGTTATTCTGGTGGTGGGTGTCTTTGTGCTATGTGTCAGTCCTGGGGTTTGAACTCAGGGCCCAGGCGCTTACCCCTGAGCTTCTTTTTCTCAAGACTGGCACTCTACCACTTGAGCCACAGCACCACCTGCAGCTTTTTCTCTGTATGTGGTACTGAGGAATGAAACTCGGGTCTTTGTGCATGCCAGGTAAACACTCTACCACTAGGCCACCCTGTTGGCCCCCAGCCCTCTTTTTTTTGTTGCTGTTATGAGATTAGGTTTTGCATTGTAGCCCAAGGCTGGCTTAGCTTGGGAGATCCCACCTTCCTGGATAGCTGGGATTGCAGGCGTGTGCCGCCAGGCCCAGGTAGTGTATTCATTTCTCTTCTGTTCTTTTTCTCTCATGTCTTCTGTGATGATTCAGTAAACAACAACCAAAAAGAAAATATATTTTTTTTTGGTTGTTGTTTGCTTTTTAAAACCTCAGCCGACAAAGACCAGCTGTATTTCTTAAGACCTTTCTTGTGCCAGATCCTTAGCAAATGCTTCTATTTAGAGGAAAACACACACACACACACACACACACACACACACACACACACAAATAAATCCCCAACCAACCCTGGGCGGCTTGTGTCTTGCACAAGAATCCAGGCTGGCTGGAGCAAGATCTATTTTTAAGGAGAGAGGAAGCAGGGGAGAGAGAGAAAACATATATATATATATATATATTTTAAATATCCCTGCAAAGGCCTCAGAAGTCTGCAACTCTGAGCAACCAATCTGCCATGAACCCCACTTTCACTGAGGGCCAGGGGGGCTCGAACCTCTCCTCTCTCAGCATACAAGGTTGGTTCAGGAGATCTGGGGTGCTAGCTTCTCCAAGCCTTTCTGGAAAACTTGAATTTTTATGCTTTCCCTCTGCTCCCCTCATCAGCAATACTGTATGTTGGCAGTGGAGGCCAATGGATCTTGAGGATCCAGTTTGGAGGCCCGGCCCTGAGACTTTTGACGTTCCATTCAGTCCCTCCAGGATGTTGGAGGAGGAAAGAGGAATGGACGGTGGGTGGGAAGAGTGGTCTGTCCTCCGTGCTTGATGTGTTTCGTGATCAAGGATTTGCAAGAAGACCACAGTCAGCACTTTCCAGTTCTCAGTTCTGTGAATTCGAAACGCACGAAGATCAAACGAGCCAGGCCCGGAGCAACCAGTACCAAATAATCACCAAGCACAACCTGAGAGAGCCAGCCCACGCAAGCCAGGCCACCCGTGGCTCACACCTGTCATCCCAGCTACTCAGGAGGCTGAAATCTGGAGGATCCGTGGTTCGAAGCCAGCCCCAGGCAGGAAAATCAGTGAGGCTCTGATCTCCACTGAACCACCAGAAAAGCTTGAACGGGGCTGTGGCTCAAGTGGTAGAGTGCCAGCCTTGAACAAAGAAAAGGAGCTCAGGGATATCACCCAGGCCCTAAGTTCAAGCCCCAGCACTGGAAAAAGAACAGCAATAATGACAATAGTAGAAGTAAAGAACAAAGGTCAGCTTACTTTGCAGAGAGAGCTGTTCTGTGGGCTGTAACTGGTGACCCATTCTCTCTCTGCTATCATGGGGGCAGAAGTTCGAGACACAGCAGATTCTCCAGTGTTGTGAGCCAAGGAGGAAAGAAAAAAAAAAAAGGAAGGGGCTGGGGTGACAAGATCCTGAAGACCTAAAAATAAAAAGAACCCAAAACCACATTAAAAAAAACTCCAAAAAACAAAGTCTCAGCGCCACCTCATGTTGAATTGTCCATAGCCAGCTTTCAGCGCCAGGGCAGGAACCTGAGGTCTCCAGTTCAAGCCTCAGCACTGACTGTCCCACCCTCAAACATATAAATATAATAGATGCGTGTGTGTGTGTGTGTGTGTGTGTGTGTGTGTGTGTGTGTGTGTCACTGTGGAGTCACTGGGCTCCTCCGTGTCCTTCTGGACTCTTCTGCCCTGTGACTCAGCGCTGGCTCTCTGGAAGGGTGACAGGGTCCAGTGGCCTCTGGGTTTATCAGATTGCCCTGGCAATCGGAAACCTGGAGGCCAGGGCACGGAGGCCCGGCCTCCACACCCACACAGGCCCAGTGAGCAGGTGCCATGGGCAAATAGCCCGTGCTGGAACCCTGATGCCCAGATGTCACCCGAGAAGCACTGACCAACTTAGCATTGCGCTGAAGCGTGCAGGCCCAGAGTTCAAGCCCCACAATCAACAGAGAAGAAAGGAGGAAGGCAGGAAAAGGAAAACGAAGGAAGGAGGGAGGAAGGGAGGATGGAAGGAGAGGAGGAGTGTGGCTTCTGCTGTTCAGCCCTCTCCCCCCGGGAGGAGGCTGGGGGGCGGGCTGGTGTGATGGAGGTGAATCCCCAGGTCTTGGCCTCTAAGACCCGGCCTCCATCTCCCAGCCTTTAGGTCTCTGAGTGCCAGGGCCCAGGCAGCCTGTGCTGCCTGGCAGGCCCAGGGCCAGGCTGGGCGGGGTCGGAGGCGCAGGTGCTGGGCTCCTGACACACAGCGGATGACTGCAGGGGTCAGAAATAAACCCAGAGGCCACCCGAGCCTGTCACCCTTCCAGAGAGCTGGGGCCTGAGTCACATGGGGGAAGAGTCCAGAAGGACACGGTGTACGCCCGTGACTCCACGCCAGTCCCCAGTGACACACGCCTGACACACACACACCTGACACACAGGGGCCACTGGCCCCGTGGCTCACGCCTGTCATCCTAGCTACTCCGGAGGCTGAGATCTGAGGATCACGGTTCAAAGCCTGCCCCGGCAGGAAAGTCTGTGAGACTCTCATCTCCAATGAGCCAGCCAAAAAGCCCACAGTGGTGTCGTGGCTCAAGTGGTAGAGCGCCAGCCTTGAGTAAAAAGAGCTCAGGGGCAGCGCCCAGGCCCTGGGTTCAAGCCCCAGGCCCAGCACAAAGAAAGAAAGAAAGGAAAAACTCAGTAGAGTCCAGAGAGGGGGGGGGTCACTGGAGCAGGGGACATCTGGGTCACAGGCCGGCTGGTCATCGTCCCCAAGCCAGGGCTGAGCCACCAGACCCCCTCTGGAGGGAATGACTCTGACCACGCCCACAAAGCAGGCCACGCCCCGTTGGCCACGCCCACCAGACAGGCCACACCTCGCCGGCCACGACCATGCACTGGCAGTGCCTGCCACGCCCCTTCACAGGCCACACCCACTGCATGGTCCACACCTGCTCGCTGACCACGCCCATCGTGCTGGCCACGCCCCCTCACCGCACCCAGCCTTTGCCCCTTCATAGGCCTTACCCACAGTCACCAGGCTCCGCCCCTCCACCTGCCACGCCCCCAGCGACCACACCCCTGCATCCTGACCCGCCCCCGCCCCATAACCACGCCCACACAACAGCCAGGCCAGGCCACACTCTGCACCCAGGCCACACTCTCTCCACCTCTGCCTCGACCACGCCCCCTTCATTCAGGCCACGCCCCTCCCCGGGCCACGCCTTTTTCACCCCTGCCCCTCCTCCTACCCCTTCCACGCCCTGACCCCCCCATGTCCTCCACTCCACCTCCCTCCCCTCCAGACCCTCCCCTGTCCCCCTCCCCTTCCAACCCATCCCTCTCCTAACCCCCACCTCTATCCTAACCCTCCACCCTTCACCCCATCCCTCCCCTGACCCCCACTTCCTCCACCCCTCCTTCCCAGTTTTCTCCAGCCCCTTCCACCCAACCCCTCCTCTGACCCCCACCCCCTCCACCCCACTCCCAGCCCAGGCCCTGGACCCCGTTCCGGGATGGACAAGCCACTTCCAGGAGTCCTAAAAATAACCAAGTCACCTAATACTCCCAACATAGCCGCCCCGTCACCCCCGCCCCCGCCCCACCACCCCCTCCCTGCCTGTCACTGGGGGGATAAAGGCGGCTGCAGTCTCACCAGGGGCACAGGAGCTCCAGGAGCCAAGACCACCGAACCCCACACACAGCTGCCCAGCACAGGACCCCCTCAGAACCACAGGACCCCCTCAGAACCACAGGACCCGGGTAAGTCACTGCCCCTGGAGAACTCTCCAGAATGACTTCTCCCATCAGGCTGGGGCCTTCCGGTCCCTCTGTGGGTCTGGCTTTGAGTTGTTTTGTGCGCATCCCAGGGCTTGAACCTGAGGCCTGGGCTTTTGTGATCAAGGCTGGGGCTCTATCCCTTGCGCCACACCTCTGCTTCCAGCTTTTGTTGGTTCATTGGAGATGAGAGTCTCACAGACTTTCCTGCCCCAGGCTGACCTCGAACCTGCCGTCCTCCAGATCTCAGCCTCCTGAGGAGTCCAGATGGCGAGTGAGCACCCAGCCTTAGCCCTTGAGTCCCTGGAATCCATGTGGGGGGGGGGCAGCTGTGGGTGTGTCACAGAGGCTGGTGTGAGGGCCTAGGCCCTGTGGAGGAATCCAGAAGGGCTTTGGGGAGTGGGTGGGAGCCTTCCCTGGAAAGCTCATGTGGGCTGGAGGAAGATGACTGGAAACAGGCCAGAGGGAGGCCTAGCTCTGCCCCAGGCCCAGCTGTTACCAGCTGGGAGCGTGGTTTAGTGGTAGCATGCCTGCATGAAGCCCTGGGTTCGATTCTTCAATACCACACATAAAGAAAAAGCCAGAAGTGGCACTTTGGCTTGAGTGGTAGAGTGTTAGTTGAGCAGAAGCAGCTCAGGGACAGCGCCCAGGCCTTGAGTTCAAGCCCCAGGACTGTAGTCAGACTTCTTAAGAGAGTAGGGGTTCAACATAGAAGATGACCCAGGTTCTGTCATTCAAGTGGGGTGGGGGGGGAGCTCTCTCTAAGCACAGAAATATTGTTCCCAGGCCAGGACCTTCGCTATATTTAGCAGTGTGTCAGGGTGGCTGGCATGGGCGTGCGTGCCTGCGTGCCTGCGTGGTTCTCATTCTTTCCCCAGTAATGACTCTTGTGGTCTCTGGAGATTGTTAAGTCACCTGTCACAAAGTGGATAGACAACACACACAGAAGCCCAGTGCCTTGGGGCTCACCCCCCCCCCATCATCCTAGCTTCTCAGGGAGGCTGAGATCTGGAGGATCGCAGTTCAAGGCCAGCCTGGGACAGGGAAGCCTTTGAGACATGCCGATCCCAGGACCTGAACTCAGGGCCCAGGCCGCTCTTTGTGCTCCAGCCTGGTGCTTTACCACTTGAGCCACCACCCCACATCTGGTTTTCTGGTAGTTCATTGAAAGTGAGAATCGCACAGACTTTCTCCAGCTACTGGGGTCTGGCTTTGAACCTGCAGTCAGATCCTCCAACCTCAGCCTCCTGAGCAAGTGAGGATTGCAGATGGGCTTGGGGGTGATGATGGTGAATCTTGGGGTGACTAAACCCAGGAGGTTTCCGGTGAGCAAATTCAGGTGGGGCGTGCGCGCCCTCTCGTGTCCACTGGGGGGAATTTCATCTCCCTGACCAGGAGTCACCCCGTGGGAGAGACTCCACCCCTCCACACATGGGGGGGGGGGGCTCCTTCAATTCCCCCCCCACACACACACTGGAGAATCTGGGTATCCCTTGTAAGAGGAAAACACTGCGTGGAGAGCCGAGCTCTGTGGCTCACGCCTGCCATCCCAGCTGCTGAGGTGGCTGAGAGCTGGAGGATGGCGGGAAAGGGAAGGAGGGAGGGCAGGAAGGGAGAGAGATCGCCCTGTCACCTCAAGTCCTCCCTTCTCTGCAGGTCGTGGCAGTATCTGTCTGTGTGTCCGTCTGTCCAGCCGTGTCCCCCGATGGCCACTGCAGGTGACCAGGCGCCTCTACCCCCGCCACCTCCCAGGGCGGCCTTCTCCCAGCTCCAGCAGCAGCGCCGGGCCGGGGAGCTGCGCCGCCTGTCTCGTCACATCCACCCGGAGCTGCGCGGGCCGCTGGCCCAGGCGGTGGCCCAGGACCTGGCCACCATCCTGGGCCCCGAGGAGGATGGGGAGCAGCCAGGCCAGGGCGATGTACAGTGCATGCGCTGGATTTTTGAGAACTGGCGGCTGGACGCCATCGGGGAACGGGACTCGCCGCCCCCCCGGGAGCCGGTGGCAGGCGGCCACGTCCAGGCAGCCCGAGGCTTGTTCGAGACACAGACGCCATGTGCAGCCACAGGCCAGACATCACCAATGGAGCCATCACATGCAATGACAGGCCAGACATCACCAATGGAGCCATCACATGCAATGCCAGGCCAGACATCACCAATGGAGCCATCACATGCAATGACAGGCCAGACATCACCAATGGAGCCATCACATGCGGTGACAGGCCAGACATCACCAATGGATGCCAGCAGCAGCATGGCAGTGACCGGAGGCGACGTTCAAGGCACCCGGAAGCTCTTTGAGACGCGGCCGCTGGATCGCCTGGGGTCTAGTCCCTCCCTGCAGGACCGGAGCCCCCTGGAACTCCGCTCCGAGATCCAGGAGCTGAGGGGCGATGTGAAGAAGACGGTGGCGCTCTTCCAGACGCAGCCACTGTGCGCCATCCAGGACGCCCAGGGCGGCATGCATGAGGTGCGGGCCGCCTGCCGGGAGGAGATCCAGAGCCACGCCGTCAGGGCCGCCCGCTGGCTGTTCGAGACCAGGCCGCTGGACGCTTTCCACCAAGACCCTGGCCAGGTGCGGGTTATCCGGGGCCTGTCCCTGGAGGAGGTGGCCCGGCCTGATGTGGGGGCCATGCAGTGGATCTTTGAGACGCAGCCCCTGGACACTATCCGGGAGGTGGCAGTGGACGAGCATCAATTCCAGGCCTCGCCCGACCTCGTCCTCGAGGGCCCAGGGGTTCGACGGCAGCGACAGCTGTTTGAGACCCGGGCTTTGGATACACTGAGAGGAGAAGAGAATGAAGAAGGAGGAGGAGAAGGAGACAGGGAAGAGAAAGCTCCACCCCAGGAAGCAATTGTCCCCGGCCATGTCCAATCTACCCTGTGGCTGTTCGAGACCCAACCCTTGGACGATTTCACAACACGCCAGGTTCAAGTGGGTGAACTCCAGAAAGTGGAGCACCTGGAAGGGTCCCCCTCTGCTGCCACCCCCCACACAGATGTGTCCAAGGGGGACGTGAAGGCCTTTCAACACCTCTTCGAGACCCTTCCATTGGATAGGATTGGCCAGGAGGAGTTTTCTCCCATCCCAGGGAATATTCCTAAGGCAGGCACAGGAGGTGAGATGGGGTCATCCCAGGATCAGAGTGCCCCCCTTTACGCCATGCAGGACAGCCAAGGCCAGCTGTATGCCCTGACCTCGGTCAGCAGAGAACAGGTGCTTGGGGGCGATGTGCAGAGTTACAGGTGGATGTTCGAGACTCAGCCGTTGGACCAGATTGGGGAGAATGCCAATATGGTGGATCTTGTACGAGGTGTCACACGGGAGGAGGTGAGATGCGGTGATGTGGCCACTGCCCGATGGCTTTTCGAGACTCAGCCTCTGGCCACGATCCACCCCCAGGCTGAGCCAGAAGAAGGTGAGAAGAAAGAGGGACCCCCGCCAGAGGTCACCCCCAAAGGCACCGTACAGACCATCCGGTGGTTGTTCGAGACCCGTCCCGTCAGTGAACTGTCTCGGGGGTCCGGGGCCAACCCGCCATCTTGTACTTGGTTGTTCCATTCTCCAGCTCAGGGCTGGGTGAATGGCTCTGAGGAACAGCAGCTGGAAGCCAGCCTGGGGCAAGCTGGGGACGGACAGACAGACAGACACCTGTTTGATACTGAGCCTCTGCAGACCTCCTGTAATCCCGGCAATGGCGGAAAGGGGCTGGTCAGGTGCTGGAGCCGGGTCTATCTGCCTTCGGGGCGGGTGTCTCGCCACAGAGAGATTGTCCAAACTCTGCAGCCTGGCCAGGGAGAGGAAGAAGAAACTTCCAGAACCCAGGGGGAAGCCAGCCTGACCCCACCCGTGTGCAGATTCACCTGGCTCTTTGAAAACAATCACGTGGTACCTTTGGTTCCTGAAAAGAACTTTCTCGATGGCTCCGAACAGGACCTGGGGGGAGCCAAGGAGACGTTGGAGATTCTCCAGTCCAGGCCGGGTCTTCTGCATCATGGTGGAGTTCTCATCGAAGCTCTGGGACCTGGGCAGCTCCACCTGGCCAAATTCAGATTCCCAGGCCTGGGCCATGGAGACTTCACCATCCAGAAAGAGGAAGTGGTGTCTGGCCAACTGGCTGGTGTCATTTGCCAGCTGTGCAGGCGGCCAGATGTGGCTCCCCAGGGCCTGCTGGTTTGGGGTGACTCGTTGAACCAGCTCCAGCTACTCCACCTCCAGCTGCCCGCCCTGGGTCTGCACCCCAACTTCCAGCAGCCGTTGACACGAAGCCTGGACCCCTGCATGGTCAAGATGGGGTTGGTGTTGCAGGAAACTGAAGGGGACCTTGCGGCTTGGCTGGCTTACTCTCTCCAGCTCCCCATGACTGGTGGCACCCCCAAAAGAAGGGGTGTCCGGCTAGTGGCCAGCTGTATCAACCATGGCGACCCAGCTGAGCTTCAGCACCTGAGATGGAAAACCCCAGAAGATCCCACTCCCGTGCCGGCCCAAAAGGAGATCCAGAACCTTCCACCAAAGGCAGACGTCATCCAGTGTCCCCCACTTGGCAGTGAGGGGAAGTTGGGGTTCCCTGAAAGCTCACCTCTGACTGGGGACCCCCAAAGGAAGCCAAGAGTAGACAACAGCCACCCTGGGCTGGAAGAGGAAAAGGTAAAGAGAGAGAAGGACACCCTGAAAGGACCCGGGACCCCCGATCTCCAAGGAGCCATGCACAATCTCCGGGCCGCCATGGCAGAGGCCAAGAGCATGAGTCAAGCCGTGCTCAATGGACACCCCCCGTGCCGCAGTCCTGTAGTCCCGGCCATGCCTGCTCAAGATGAACCCCGGGGCCATCGCCTCGGCCCTGGGGCTGTGGGACACCCCAAGATTGCAGCAGCCCCTGGAGAGGTCAGTGGGGTTCCCCAGGGGCGAGGAGGGGAGATGATTCAAGATGGTGTCTACACAGCTCATCCCGTGATGACCTTGGATCCCTTTGGGGTGGGCCAGTCTTCTGAACCCCCCACCCTGCAGCCGCATAACCAGGTCTCTGTTCCTCTCCTTCCTGCCCCCCCAGCAGCGGTGACCGGTCCATTGCAGTTCACCCTCCCAGGCTGCCACCAGGGCGATGCGATCTGGACGAATGCCCAGCTCCTGCACCACTCCACGCTTCAGACCCTCAGCCTTGCTCCTGCTGGCCCAAGTGACCCTCTGGGGACACAAGCAGACCCCCATAAAGTGCACCCCACCAGGCCACCCGGGAAGAAGCCACCGATCCCCCCCAAGCCTGCACACCTAGCTCACATCCCTCCACCTTCCAACCTGGCCAAATGCTTAGTGCGAGCTCCCTGTCTTCTCCACCCAGGCCAGAACCCCACAGATGGAGGGGGGTGCGAGTTCCAGGACAATGTTGCACCACGGCCCTGCCAACCACAGGAACCACACTGACTTCCAGAGTCTTCCAGAAGATTCCAGAACCTTCTAGAAGCAAGACCCGAATACATCAAGTTGTACATTTTCCATTGAGGTTGGACTTTGCCACAGAGGTGAGGACAGAGGCTCACAGACCCAGACTGGCCATGGAAGAAATGATTTTTTTTTTTTCTAGAAAGCTCTCAGCTCCATGTCTGGCCTCTAAGCTCTTCAGGAGGCTGAGTTGGTAGAAGAAAGCAGTTCAAAGCCAGCCCCAGGCAGACAAATCCAAGAGACTCTTTATCTCCAATGAACCAACAAAAATAACTAAAAATAAGACAGAAGAGGAGCCGTGTGGCTCAAGTGGCAGAGTGCCAGCCTTGAGCATATTAATAATAATAGTAATAAAATGATGATGATGATGATAAATAAGCGCAAAGACAGAGCCCAGGCCCTGATTTCAGGCCCCAGGATGGGCACACACACAAAAAGAAGAATGTTCTGGATACATTGGGCTGAGCCCAGGCATTGGTGTGCGCGCCGTAGCCTACGGCTGGGATCTGAAGGGTTGAGGTTCAAAGCCAGCCAGGTCAGGAAAGTCCATGAGGTTCTTATCTCTAGCAGAAGTGGGGCTGTGTGGCTCAAGGGGTAGGGAGGTAGCCTTGAGCTGAAGAGCTCAGGGACAGCGCCCAGGCCCAGAGTTCAAGTCTCATAACTGACACAAGAAAGAGAAGATGATGCATGAGCAGACTGGATATCTGCTTGCACATATATACATATGCATGTAGAAACATACATACAAGAACATTGCCATATATATACCCATATAGTTTATATACACCTTTACACAATATAGGCATAGTTACTATAGACCTAATTAATATAGACATATGCACATTAATATATACCTCCACCACATATACCTATATCTAACACACACCTATATATAATATACACCTGTCTAGAAATATGTAGAGGTATGCATGCATAGGTATATATTTATAATATACTTGCTGTGGGAGGTCAAAGGTCGAAGCCAGCTGGCTGGCCGACAGTGACCCCGGGTGTGTTGCACACCCGTCCCACCCGTCCTGCACGTCCGCGGCCTCCCTTACTGCGCAGGCCTAGGCTCTCCGGGGAGCGCGCGGGGCGGGGCCTGAGCCGCGGAGGAAGCCACGCCTCTGACCACGCCCACTCCGCAGCCCGGGGGGCGTGGTTTCCTGCCGCCGTTACCAGGGTGGCGTTGGCGTCACGGAGACGCAAGGAGCGGGGCGTTGGGTGGTTGCTTGGAGACGACCAGCCGGCCCGCGCGTTGCCATGACCACGGAGACGCCGCCGGATGCCGGCCGGGACGCATGCGCAGTCCTGGCTGAGCCTAGCCTTTTTTTTTTTTTTTTTTTGTTCCACCTTCTTCCTTCCAAGATCCCAAAGGGACGGCGATTCCGGTCCTCACCCGACGTCGCCGAAGCCTGACCGGGGTCAGTCAGGTACTGACAGGCGGGCTCAGAACCCGGCCTCCGGGGTGCGCTCCTCCCCGCTCCCCCCCTTGCCCGTTCTATCATCTCCACCCTTTCCCTGTGGCCTGACAGAAACTCCCCGGCCTGTCAGAGCAGAATCACTCATCCCTCCTTCTCTCCTTCCCTCCCTCCCTCGCCCCTTCCTCCAGCTCCTTCGGGACGCCTCACCCCCGGCCAGCTCTAGAGAGGCCAGGCGAATGGGTTTCCTAGCCCCAGGGCCTTTGCATTTGCTGTTCCCGCTCCTCCATCCCCCTTCTTGTCTCTCCAAGATCTTCAATGGCCGTGCTCTTGGCACTCAGATCGGACCTCGCACGTCTTCCCCGAAGGGCCTTTTCTGATCAGCCCCTCTGCCGTCCTGCTGTGACCAAGGACGACATCCTCCTCCCCGTCACACCTCCTGCCTCTCCTCCCCGCAGGTTTTCCAGTCATCTTCGCTGCTCCCCGAGACCCAACACTGCAGAACCAAACGGTCCTGCCGGGTTCATTGGGGAATGTTTCCGCGCAGGAATCCAAGTTATCTTGACCTTGGTGCTCACTGGCTGGCGCCCTCCTCCCTGGCCACGCCTCCAACCCCTCGTTTATTTATTTATTTAATATATTTATTTAGCTGAGAGTCTCCGGGTCTTACCTGCCCCGGCGGGCGTCTACCCCAAGCCACGCCCACCAAATGACTCCGCCCTCAACTCTCCTCCAATCCACGCACGGCCCCTCCGGTTCACCGCAAAGACCACGCCCACCAATTTTCCCGCCTTCAAGTCTCGTCTAATCCCTAGCACCATCCCACCGGCCTCCGCGCCCCCCATAAACCACGCCCACCCAGTCTCGTCCAATCCGAACCCCGCCCCTCCGGCGTCACGGCGGCCGCAAGCCACGCCCACCACCACGAGCGTCCTCCACCCGCAAAGCTCCGCCTCCACGACGTGCGTCCTCCCCGCCTACGGGCCACGCCCCCCACCAACGCGTCATCCCCCGCAGCCCACGCCCTCGGCGCTGACGTCAGCGCCCGACGCCACGCCCACCTCCTTCCCGCTCCTCCGGCGTCGCCAGACGTCGTTTGTCTTCTGCTTTCGCGTCAGAGCGGAGGCGTTCCCTGAAGGTCCCGGATGTACGAAGGTCACGCCTCGATTCCCGGAATCCAAAGTTTGTGCAGGAGTTAGGAAAAAAAAAAAAAAAGCCTGGAGGAGTGAGCCGGAAAACGTGGGGGGAGGGGCGGGGGGGAGGGGGATCCGCGCCCTGGGCCCCGGCCCCGGCCCGGGGCCGTCCCGCCCTGCGGGGTTTGCAGCCGTCGCCCGGGGAACTTTTCATTTTCTGTCAAGTTTTTCTCTTCTTGGGGAATCTCGCTGGAGCTCACGCAGGTGCATGGCCCCTCCCCCGCCCTCCCCCCGGGCTGGACCTGGCAGCCGGGGATTTAGGGTTCCAGGGAACCTGGAGGCCCTTTGGACGCCAGAAACCTGCCTGGTGGGGGGGGGGGGAAGGAGCCTGGCGGGGCCGGCGTGTGGCACAGCTGGGTTTTGTGTGCTTGTGAAACGATTGCCAGGTAAGTTGTTTATGTCAAATCCAGGGGGCCTGGATTTACCCCCTGCGCCCATAAAGGACCCTATTTTATTTACATATGCAGAATACATATATATTTACATGATATATAATACTTCCAAATGCATAATAACATAACATGTA
This sequence comes from Megascapheus bottae, assembly GCF_031878675.1. Taxonomy (NCBI): domain Eukaryota; kingdom Metazoa; phylum Chordata; class Mammalia; order Rodentia; family Geomyidae; genus Megascapheus; species Megascapheus bottae. Next base: position 8,871,427 of record NC_143540.1, on the reverse strand, counting down.
ATATCATCATGTAATCATTATCTATCTATCATCTGATCTCCAATGAACCACCAGAAAGCCAGAAGTGGTTCTGTGGCTCAAATGGTAGAGCGCCAGCCTTGAATAAAAAAGAGCTCAGAGACAGCACAGCTCACCCAGGCTCTCAGTTCAAGCCTCAGGACTGCACTAAATAGCTAACCAACTAAATAACTAAATAAAAAACGTGAGTGCCAGGCGTGGTGGCTCACGCCTGTCAACCTAGCTACTCGAGATCTGAGGATCAAGGTTCAAAGCCAGTCCAGGCACAAAAGGATTCCAGACTCTTTATCTCCAATTAACCTCTAGAAAAAGGGAAGTGGGGCTTGGCTCAAGGGGTAGGGTGGGAGCCTCGAGCGGCAGAGTTCAGGGACAACACCTAGGCCCAGGGGTAGGGGAGTCGCTTTGAGCTGTTAGAGCACCAGGACAGCACCCAGGCCAAGTTGAAGCCCCATGACTCACAAAACAAAACAAAAAAAAACAAGACTGGAGCCAGGAGCTGTGGCTGTCACCTGTAATCCAGCTACTCAGGTGACTGAGATCTGAGAATCTCTAGAAAATGGAAAGTTGTGTTGTGGCTCTAGGGTAGGGTGGTAGCCTTGAGCTGGAGAGCTCAGGGACAGCACTGAGGCCCAGAATTCAAGCCCCATGACCCACAAAAACAAACAAATAAATAAATGTCTAGTTATAGAAAAAAAAAACAAAAAAGGCAGGGTTGGAATACCTGCAAGCAAAAGTGGAAACTTTTTCCACTGGGGCATAAACTAAGGGTGTTATCCCCACTTCCTGTCTTCTAGAGGTTAATTGGAGAGAAGAGTCTCAGGTCCTTTTGTGCCAGGCTGGCTTTGAACCTTGATCCTCAGATCTCATCCTCCTGAGTAGCTAGCTAGGAATTCAGGCGAGAGCCACCGTGCCTGGCTTGAAGTTCTGAAGTTCTTATCTCACATTAATCACACACACACACAGAAAGCTTCAAATGGCACCGTGGCTCGCCTGAGCACAAACAAACTCAGAGACAGTATCCAGGCCCTTAGTTCATGCCCCAGGACTAGTACAAAAAACAAAAGGAAACAAAGAATTTTCGTGGAGGTGGTGCAATAGGGTGGCTCATTCCTGTAATGTTATCACATGGCTGAGGCAGGTGATGGTGAGTTTGAAGCTAGCCTGACCCTATCATCCTGGAATATCTTTAAAAAAAAAAAAAAAAAAGTAGCCGAGTGCTAGAGTGCTCGCCCAGCATTCAGGAAGCCCTGGGTTCAATTCTTCAGTTCCACACTCACCTAGAAAAGTGGTGCTGTGACTCAAGTGGTAGAGTTCTAGGCTTAAGTAAAAGAAGCTCAGGGACAGCTCCCAGACCCTGAGCCTGAGTTTAAGCCCTAGGACTGGCAAAATAACAATAATAAATGATGATGATTAATAGTAGTAATAATAAAAAGTTGGGGCTGTTATGGTAGAAGAGCTGTTTTCCAGGGATAGAATGTCAGTGCAGGTTTCTTCTTTTCAGTCATGGGGCTTGAACTCAGAGCCTAGGCGCTGTCCCTGAGCTCTTCAGCTCAAGGCAAGTGCTCTACCACTTGAGCCACAGCACCACTTCAGGCTTTCTCTGTGTATGTAGTTCCAGAGAATTGAACCTATGGCTTTGTGCATGCTAGCGAGCATGCTACCACAAGGCCATGCTCCCAGCCCTAAATTAAATTTATTTATTTATTTTTGTTTTATTGTTTATGTAGTGCCAGGGAATTGAACCCAGGGCCTCATGCATGCTAGGCAAGCACTCTACCAACTAAGCCACAGTCCCAGTCCCTGGGTTGGTTTTGAACTGCGATCCTCAGATCTCAGCCTCCTTAGTAGCTAGGATGACAGGCGTGACCCACCAAGCACCTGACTCATTGCAGGTTTCTGTCCATTCTGGGCCCTGTGGGGAAGAGGGGAAACTGAGGCCCACCAGTGCCCTGTGGCTTCTCCTCCCCGACCTCTACCCAACCCGAGGCTCACAGTATGCTGTGTTTTTTGTTTTTTTGTTTTTTTTTTGCTTTTATGGCCAATCTGGGAGGGGGAGAGGAATGCAGGGGTGGGGGATGCAGGGCGGGAAGGGGTGCAGGGAGAATGGAAGGTAGGATGGGTTGGAGGGGGTGCTGTGGTAAGAAGTGGGGAAGGGTAGGTGGGGAAGGGGATGAGAAACCCACTTTGTAAAAGCCCTGGGTGTGTGTGTTAGGTTCTCCGGGGGGGGGGGAGGTGTGCGGAGTCAGTTTACCCGTATGTAGCTGGGCTGGGAGTGAGATCGGGTCCAGGGAGGGGGGCTGGGAAGCGGGTGGACAGAGCTGGGCCCTGGGGTCAGAGTCCGTGTAGGGTGGGGTGGGCGGGGAAAATAGGGAGTGAACGAGGGGCGTGGCTTCCTGGGCTATAGGCCCAATGATCGTGGCTGGAGAGCCGAGGGGGGCGTGGCACAGGAGGGCGGGGCTGGAGGAGAGGCTGGAAGATCGGGGGCGTGGCTTCCTGGGGTTACTGGAGGGTGGGCTCGCCAAAGGGGCGTGGCTGCCGGGAGTGGAGGGAAGGGGCGTGTCCCGAGAGAGCACGGGCCAATGGTCGTGGCCCGGAGGCGTGCCCGGCTCGCGCAGGGGGCGTGGCCTCCAGGCGACGGCCCTACGGGCGTGCCTCGGGGGCGTGGTCTGCGCTCGGGGGCGTGGCGTGCGGGATGAAGACGGCTGGCGGGAGGCCCGCGGTGAGTCAGTGCCGTGGAGCCCGGGAGTTTTCCACTCCCGGAGGAGGCGGAGCGGAGCGGAGCGCCGCGGCGGGCCGAGCGGGCGCAGTCTCCCGCGGCGGTCACCCCTGCCGCCGCCGCCGGACTCGCAGAGCCCCCCGGGTACCCGGAGCCGGGCCGCGTCCTCCTGCTCTCCCCGGGACGGCGGCACCCAACGAGCGTCGGCGGGGCCCTCGGAGCCCGGGAGTCGGCGGGGTCTCAGGTGAGCCCCGGGGCACCCCGAGTTCACGGGACGGGGCGGGCGCGGACGCCCCCGACCCCCGCCGCACCCCGCGGTGCCACGCCGGAGTGGGCGCGCCGCGGCGGGGCTCCGGCTGTGGGTGGGGGAGGGGAGGCCTGGGCGCCCCTCCCCCCGGCGGACGGACCCCGATCCGCCCGCCGCGCTCCCCGGGGGCGGGGTCCCCACGGTTCGGGGTGCCGTGTGTTCTCCCCTCTTCCCTTTTGACCTAGTTGGTGCTTGAGAACTTTTTTTTTTTAAGTTACTCTCGTGGCCCGAGCAGGTGACACGGGTGGCTTTTTCCTTCCTCAGGCTCTCCTTCCCCTCCTCCTCCCCCCCATCAGGGTGCGGGGGTGCACACTCACACACTCACACACACACACACACACACACACCTCTTATCTCCTCTCTTCTTAACCACCCTCCCCAGGCCAGGGCAGGGGGTCCTGGATGGAGGGATGAGTGGATGGGTGGGTGGGTGGATGGATGGAGGGATGAGTGGATGGAAGGATGGATGGAGGGGTAGATGGGTGGATGGATGGAGGAGTGGATGGATGGAAGGATGGAGGGGTAGATGGATGAGTGGATGGAAGGATGGATGGATGAGTGGATGGATGGAAGGATGGATAGATGGATACACGGATGGAGTGATGGGTGGATGGATGGATGGAGGAGGGGAGGGTGGGATACATGTAGGGAGTGATAGGCGGATGGAGGGAGGGAAGCATGGAGTTGACTCCGAGGCTGAGTGAGTGAGTCACAGAACCCTCCTCCCCCCCCCCCCCAGGAAAGGGAGGGCTTGTGTTTTGCACTCACCTGTTTGTCCCTGTCCTCGTCACCCACTGGAAAGCCACGACCATGAGTCACTGGGGCCAGCTGGGGCCAGCTTTACGCTCGGGCTGTCCTCAGGGTTCAAGATCCCAGGTGCACACGGCTTGCTGCCTGCCTCCTCCCGTCCTCCTCTCCTCCTCCTCCTCCCCTCCTCCTCCCCCCCTCCTCCCCCCCTCTCTTCCCTGGCAGGTACACTTCCTCTGGGGAGCCTCAGTGTTCCTCCTCCTCCTCCCCTCCTCCCCCCATCCTCGAGCTTGGATTGGAGGTGGCCTGCACTGTAGTCACCAGGCTTAGTCACTTTTCTTGACTTGGCAGAGTCACACAGCAGCCCACAATTTCCTGATACTACCCCCCCATGATTCCTCCCAGTTCTCCTGGCTCTTCCACCCCAACACCTTCAGCCCAGAATCCTCCCCACTTCCCATCAAAAGTCACCCCAACCCCCTCCCCCAATGCCTGACGCCCTGTCTCTTTCATCCATCCATCCATCCATCCATCCATCCATCCATCCATCCATCTGTCCTTCAAGTCACCCCCTTTCTCTTGTGTCCTGGGGTCCTGTTCAGTCTTCCAGCTGCCAGCTGGCTTTGCCACCCCCACCACCCAACCTCCCCACCTAGAGCTGAGCCATCTTTAAGAAAAAAAAAAAATGCAAATCTGGTATTGTCACTCAGCCCTCCTGTGGCTTCCTGTGCTCTAGGGCTGAAATCTGTCCCAGAGTGTGTGTGTGTGTGTGTGTGTGCCCAGGAGGTGGGGTCCCCTGTTCCTCTTCCAGCCCTCCTCACCCCCTAGTCCAGTCTTCCCGAGCTCCTTTCCTGGGGGAGCCCTTATCTGTACCCCCTAAGATATTTTAATGAATGACTGCATGTGTGAATGAATGAATGAAGCTTGCAGTGGTTAGAAGCAAAGTAGTTCTTTATTGTCAGGTGCAATCCTCGTCCCCCATCCCAGGTCACCCCAGAATTTGGCACCCACACAGGGCCTTGGCCCTAAGTGGTTGAAGCTAAGGAAGTCTCCCCCCTCCCCCCTCCATTATTTTCTGACAGGCAGGGGGGAGGGGCATGTGCCAGCACTTCCTGTCCTCCAGTCTCCCGGCTTTTCAGACTCTCACTGCTTCTTCAGTTTGAAGATCCAAGAGGAAGAACCTTCTAGAGTCTTTTCCCCTATTGCTTCCCCAGGAAGTAATTTCTTGAGACCCTGGATTCTTGGTGAACCCCACCTTCCAGGTGTTGGATTTGGGGGGCGGGAGGGAAGAGGGGATTTAGTGAATGGAGTGGGGGGAGGTGGGGAGTTTGGTTGTCTGAGATTCTGAGGTTAAAGGACACATTCTTGAGATTCCAGGGAGGGGGGTGATTATAGCTAAAGAGGCCCCCCTTTTAATCAGCTCTCCTCCGGGGGGAGGGGGCTGGAGGGGGGGATACTTGCCCAAGTGGGGGGTGCCAATCCTGGGGCACTGTCCCTGAGCTTTTTGTTTTGTTTTGTTCTACTCTTATCACTTGAGCCAAAGCTCCACTTCTGTTTTTTTCTGAGCAGATCATTGGAGATTAAGAGTATTCTCAGACTTCCCCCCTTCCCCCCCAGCCTGGCTTTGAACCCTCAATCGGACAGCCCTTGGGGAGGTCCTGCCTCTGGCTTGCTTAGATTCTCACTGGGCTGTGTCAGAGAGATATTAGGGAGATGTGTGTGTATGTGTATGTTGGTATCTCTGAGCCAAATCCTGGGAAAGTGTGTGTGCGTGAGTGTGTGTTCGTGTTCCTTCCTGTAAGACCCTGGGGGTGGGGTGGGTAGGTGGGGGTGGGGGATTGTACTCTCCCTGGGAACCCAGCCCCAGGCCAAAGCCTGAGTCCCTGGGCCCAGCCCCCTCCCGTGAGTCACTGTCTGACACTCTTGGATTCTTTCGCTACCATCTTTCATTCCCTCTGACACGGCCTCTCCTTGTCTCTTGTCTGTTTTCTCCTTTTCCTTTTTCTGTGTGTGTGTGTGTGTGTGTGTGTGTATGTATACATGCGTGTGTGCCTTTACCAGGCCGCTGTCCCTTATGCTTTTTCCACTCAAGGCTCCCCCCCCCACACACACACCCCGTGTCACATTGGAGATCAAGAGTCTTAGTACACTTTCCTGTCCCCAGGGCTGGATTTGAACCATGATCCTTCAGATCTCAGCCTCCTGAGTAGCTGGAATGCCAGGCGTGAGCCACCCTGCCCAGGCCCGGAGCTCAGGATTTATAATGCTGGATGTATTGTGTGAGATCCGATCCAATTCGATTCTGCTCGCAGAAACTCCCTTTGCTCAATGTAGTTCACTGGGGCTGGGGGTAGTGGCTCAGATCTGTCATCCCAGCTATCCAGGAGGTTGAAGTCTGGAGGATCACAGTTCAAAGCCATCCCCGGGGCAGGAAAGTGTGTAAGACTCTGATCTCCCATGAACCACATGAAAAGTCAGAAGTGGTGCTGTGGTTCAAGTGGTAGAGCCCCCGCCTTGAGCTAAAGCAGCTTAGGGATAGCACCCAGGCCCTGAGTTCAAGCCCCAGGACTGACCAAAACGAAAAGAAAGGTGGCTTCAAATTGGCTTGTGCTTCTAGGGGTGTGTGTCGGGGCAGGTGGGGAAGATGGCGCTTGTGGGGGTGGAGAAACGGGGTGGGGGGCACAAAGGCAAGGGGGTTAGCTTTGGGGCTCTGTGGAATTGTATTTACAGGGGAAGAGTGTGCATGTGTTGGGGTATATGTGTGTGTGGTGTTCTCAATCCATCAGAGTATTTGATTTAGGGTGACTGCATTCAGTCAGGCGTGGGAATTAGGGAAGAGAAAGATGGGGGTCCCCCCCCCAAAAAAAACAAGATAGTGGTCAGGGGCGTGTGCGCATGCGCAGGCCTGGCTCATCAGAAGTCCTCATCTGTAGTGCAAGCAGGAGCTGGGGTTGTTTTTGTTTGTGGTTTTGGCCTAGGGAAGGCTGGGGTGGGGGGAACCAAGCCTGAGAAACTCACCCCAGGAAACACCTGCACATCCTCTCCCCCCCCCACCCTCCCCAGACCCCGGGGTGGGCCCCTGCGCCAAGGAGAAAAGGTTTCTTACTTCTCTGCGTGTGCATGTACCAGCACCAGTCCTGGGACTTGAACTCAGGACCTGGGGCGCTGTCCCCGAGCTCTTCAGCTCAAGGCTAGCGCTCCACCACTTGAGCCACAGCTCTACTTATGGGTTTTTTTTTTTTTTCCGGTGGTTTCTTGGAGATCAGAGTCCCACAGATTTTCCTGCTCAGGCTGGCTTTGAACTGCAATCCTCAGATCTCAGCCTCCCCCCTCCCCACCAGCAGCTTTGATGGCAGGCCTGAGCCACGCCATATCCAGCTCTGAGTGAGTTGCAGTGAGCAGGGAAAATGGCAGGGCGTGAAAGGCAGGGACTTTTCTCCCGAAGGGAGTTTCTGAGAAAAATCACACATGTCATAGGATGGGGAAAATCCCCCATTTTTTGGGGGGAGGGTGGCCCAGTAATAAATCTAGCCTATTCTCCTGTCTGTTCAAGCCAGCCTGGTTTGGGAGTGAGAGCCTCTGTTTGAATAGGAAAGAGAGGGTGTGTATGTGTGTGTGTGTGTGTGTGTGTGGTGTGTTTCTAGAGGAGGCTGTGCAGACTGTGGGGTACACACACACACACAGATGCCACCAGTGACTCAGCCTTCCATGAGTCAGCGCACTCCCCCCAAATCAGAGAACGATCTAGACCAGACTCTTGTCTGTCCATCTGTCTGTCTGCCTCCCCGCGTACATGTGTGGGTGGTTACAGGAAATGGTGAGCAGGATTTCTTGAGAAGGCTCTTTTGGGAGTTTAACATGGTCCTTGTTGCCAGGCACAGTGGCTCACGCCCGTCACCTTAGCTACTCAGATGTGAGGATCAAGGTTCAAAGCCAGCCAGGGCACAAAAGGACCTGAGACTTTTTTTTTTTTTTTTTTTTTTGCCGGTCCTGGGCTTGAGCTCAGGGCCTGAGCACTGTCCTTGGACTTTCTCAAGGCTAGAGCTCTACCACTTGAGCCTCAGCACCACTTCCGGCTTTTTTCTATGTATGTGGTACCGAGGAATCGAACCCTGGTCTTCATGCATGCTAGACAAGCACTTTAACCACTAGGCCAAACTCCTGGCCCCGGACCAGAGACTCTTATCTCCACTTAAACCTGTAGAAAGCAGGAAGTGGGGCTTGGCTCAAGGTTGCATTTTGCTGGTTTCTTGAAGATAGAGCCTCGTGGCTTCCTTGTCCTGGGTGGGTGGGGCTGGCCTCGAACCTCCAGCCTCTGGATCTTGGCCTCCTGACTTAGCTGGGTGTGAGCCACTCCCAGTTTTCTGCTTAGAGGGGGAAAGAATAGCAGTGTCTGGGGAAGAGAACTCCCCCCCCCCCAAAATCTGGCCTGTTCTAGAACTTTCGGCTGGGAGGGGTCAGAGAACCCAAGACACCTCAACAATGCGGGTATGATGGTGGCTGGATGGTGGTGGAGGTGGGGCTTGTGGGCGCCATGTTTCTCTCGTCAGGACTTGTCCATTCACCTTTCCACCACTTAGAACATTCTGGTTCTTCTGTTGTAGGAGGTTTGTCGTCCCGCTGAGCCGCCATGAAGAGGAAATTTGACCAGTTAGAGGAGGAAGGCGAGCCTTCATTCTCCTCCCCTCCCTCCTCCCCTTCCTCCTCCCCTTCCTCCACGTCCGCCATCTCACCGCCCTGTTCCTCCACTTCCGTCTCCCCCGTGTGGGACTCTGATGAAGAGGTGCCATGGATCCAGGAACCCCAGCCGGAGCAGGATTTATGCAACCCCAAAAGTTTCACCCGTGAGTCAGATCTTCCCTGGAGAAATGGCCGTATCCCTCCTCCCCCCCCCCTCCTCTCCTTTTCTCACTTGTGGGACTTGAACTCAGGGCCTGGGCACTGTCCCTGAAGCTCTTTCACTCAAGGTTGGGCGTTCGACCACTTGAACCACGGCACCACTTCTGGTTTTTGCAGGTTCATTGGCGATCAGTCTCGTGGACTTTTCCTACCCCTGGGGTTGGCTTTGAACCATGATCCTCTAGATCTCAGTCTCCTGAGTAGCCGGGATGATAGGCGAGAACCATATTCCCAACGTTCAGCTGCTTTCATCACATGGAAGGGTCTTGGGGCTGGCTTTGAACCACCATTCTCCAGATCTCCCGGGGGTCCCTGGCCTTTCCCTTGATCAGACTAGTAACTCCTTTTTCCTCTCCCCCCACCGGCCTTCCAGCTCTTTCCATCCTCAAACGGACCTCCCCGAAACCATGCCCGGGCCGCGTGGCCTTTGGCAATGTCACCGTCTTCTACTTCCCTCGGTGTCAGGGGTTCATCAGCGTGCCCAGCCGAGGCGGCTGTACCCTGGGCATGGCACCCCGCCACCGAGCCATGCACCGCTTCTCCCTGGCCGGGTTCACTCGCAGACAGGAGCGGTTGCGCAGAGAGAAACTCCGCCAGCGACTGGAGGAGGAAAAGCTGGAGGCGGAGCGGCAGAAGGTAGGGGAGACGGGGTGTTGATCTCGTAGCTTGTCAGTTGTGGGGCTTGAACTCAGGGCCCTGGGCGCTGTCCTTCAGCGCTTTGTGCTCAAGGCTGGAGCTCTACCCACTTGAGTCATGTAATGGCGCCACTTCCGGTTTTCTGGTGGTTCCTTGGAGGTGAGTCTGGGTCTGGTGGATTTTGCTGCCTTGGGCTGGCTTTGAACTGCTGTCCCCCAGATCTCAGGCTCCTGAGTAGCTGACAGGCGTGAGCGGTCACCTAGCCCTTTTTTTTTTTTTTGATCAAAGCTAGTGTTCTACCACTTGAACCACAGCTCCATTTCTGCCTTTTGCTGATACCATTGGAAATGAGAGTCGGATGAGCTTCCCTGCCTGGCTTGGCTTCCAGTCCCAGTCCCTGGAGATCATGGTTCAAAACCAGCCCCGGAACAGGAAAGTCCATGAGACTTAACTCCAATAAACCACCAAAAAAAAACACCAAAAAACAAAACTCACAATTGGTGCTGTGGTTCAAGTGGTAGAGCACCCAGGCCTTGAGTTCAAGCCCCAGGTCTGCTTTCCCCCTGCCTCACACACCAAGATCTCCCTCTCAAGACTTCCTTCTCCTTCCCCACACAGCTGGCAGCAGCCGGCCTAGCGGAGGGAGACTCGAACCCGTGTCCCATGGTGGACTCAGTGGACGATGCCTCGCTGGAGGAAGAGCTGAGGTCGGCGGTGGCTCAGGGCCGGCTGGAGGAGATTGTTCTCCAACCTCAGCCTGCTCGGCAGCGCAGGGCTCTGCTGCGAGCCGCCGGCGTGCGCAGGATCGATCGGGAGGAGAAGCGGGAGCTGAAGATCCTGCGCCAGTCTCGTGAGGACTGCGGCTGTCACTGTGATGAGACCTGCGACCCCGACACCTGCAGCTGCAGCCTGGCAGGCATCCGATGCCAGGTGGGACATCCGGGGGTGGGCACACAAGCATTGGGGTGTGTGTGTGTGAGAGAGAGAGAATCGTTGGACTTGAACTCGGGGCCTGGGCGCTGTCCCTGAGCTCTTCAGCTCAAGGGTATAATGCCCTGCCACTTTGAGCCATCTATATGGCGCCACTTCCGGTGGTTCTATTGGTGATGAGAGTCTCACGGATTTTCTTGCCCAGGCTGGCTTTGAACCATGATCCTCAGATCTCAGTGTGCCCAATCCCCCTTCTCTGTCTCCCTCAGATGGATCACACCTCGTTTCCTTGCGGCTGTACCAAAGAGGGCTGTGCCAACCCCACGGGCCGTGTGGAGTTCAACCAGGCCCGGGTTCAGACTCATTTCGTCCACACCCTGGCCCGGCTGCAGGTCGAACAAGCCGGGGATTTGAGAGACACCAGCGATCCGGGCTGTGACCACAGCTGCAGCGGCAGCGATACGACAGATTCCTCCACCACCTTGTCGTCATCGTCATCCAGTCTGGGGGAGCCCCAGAAACCGCGCCCCAGCCCCAGCTTCAACCCGTGGGACGAGGAAGAGGAGGAAGAGGAAGCATCTTCCCTAGACCAGCTCAGTTACTTCCACGTCTCTGACGTCTTCGGGGCTGGCAGCCTAGTCCACTGGACCCAGAGTTACTTCGCGGGTTCGAATCTCACCCCGGGGATTTTGGATGAAAACGCCAACCTGGATGCGGGTGGGTTTGGGGGTGACGCCCACCCATATGGGGGTTCCACACCGTCCAGCGTGGACCCTGCCCCGAGTCCCATGGAGCAGCTGGGCAGTGACTCGTTGGGGTTGCTACAGACGTTACCTGATTACAGCCTGGGGCCCCGCTACGCGTCCCCCGAAATGGCCAACGGCCCTGCATCCGGGGACCTCAGCCCTGGCTTTCTGGAATCTCTCCTGGGCTTCTCTGAACCAGCCACAGAAACCACGTCTCTCTTTAGTGACAGTCAGAATGCCGAACTTGTGCCCGTGTGAGGAGGAAATCGGGGTACCCTGATGCCCCCCTACACTTGTAAAAGCCCTATTGCTGCTTTATTTTGTGTTTTGGGGGCACCCAGTCCCCCCAACAAGGAAATCTGTCATTGACTGGCTTAGCCACTGGTGTCCTGGTTTTATTTTTTTCACATCATCGATCAATTTATTTATTTAGTCTTTTTCTTCTTTGTCAGCCCTGGGACTTGAACTCAGGGCCCTGGGTGCTGTCCCTGAGCTCTTTTTTTGTGTGTGTGTGTTTGCTCAAGGCTGGCACTTTACCACTTGGGGCCATGTATATGGCACGACTTCCTGTCTGGGAGATGAGCGTTCTCATGGGCTTTCCCGTTCCTGGGGCTGGCTTTGAGCCACGATCCTCAGATCTCAGCCACCTGAGGAGCTGGGATGATAGGTGTGCACTCCGGCGCCCTGTCTTTCTTGCACCCTTCTGAATTTAGGCCCCAGGGCCTTAGAAATAAATCCAAATCCATCTGTGGTGGGGGGGGGGGGCTCAGCCCTCCCAGCCCTCCCCTGGCGTCTTACCTATTGCACGGTGACACTTCAGGGCTTTTTTTTTTTTTCATTTTGTTCCTGTCATTTTGTAACCTTCCCCCCCTGTTTTTTTTTTTTTTAATATTGTCTCATGATGTGTCAACAATCCTTAATTTATTCGCCCTTCTGTGGATCTGTGTGAAGAAACTCCAGTTCTCCTTGGCGGGGTGGGGGGTGGGGGAAGCACTGGTCTCTCTTTGTACTTGTGGGGACACAGTAATAAAAACAGAAAAATCAAAGAGGACTATATCTAATCTATATCTATACACGCACATACACACGCATGTTTCACAGCCTTGGTCCGCTTTCACCTGTTCACCCCAATAGGCCATGAAGGGATTGGGGGGGCCTTGAGCAAAGCAGCAGCTCAGGGACAGCGCCCAGGCCCTGAGTTCAAGCCCTCAGATCTGCACCTGCTATGCACGCGCACGCGCACACACATACATACAATCAGCAAAAAACCAGACGTGGAGGTGTGGCTCAGGTGGCAGAGCTCCGGCTTTAAGTGGGAAAAAAAGTGTAAGAGGCCCTGATTCAAGCCTGTACCAGCACCAAAGTTGTGTGTGTGAGTGTGTCTACAGATAACCCTGGTGCAGGATGGGATTTTTTTTGGGGGGGGGACAGTCAGTGAATGCCACACAGATGTAGTTCAGGAAGTCGGGGGGGGGGGGGCAGGAAACTTGGAAACTTGGGAGAAATCTCCTGTCCATCCTCACCAGCCAAACCTGTCTACCCGGTCCCTGGCAGCCACCCCTGGGCCCCAGGCCAAAACAACAGGCCGCACCCAGTCCAGGAGGTTGTTTCACCTCGCTGCCTCCGGGTTAAGACTAAGCTTTGGGGAGGGAGGACAGCCCAGCCACTCAGGGAGGCTGAGATCTGGAGGGTCGTGGTTCAAAGCCAGCCTCCTGGGATGAGGAAATTCTGTGAGACTCTTCATCTCCAACGAACCACCGGGAAACCGGAAGTGGCGCCATATAACCTATGGCTCCAAAATGGTGGGAGGCAAACCTTGAGCTCCAAGAGGCTCAGGGATGGTGCCCAGGCCTTGAGTTCAAATTCTACCACTGACCAAAAAAATATGGAAAGAAAATCACTCTAGGGGCCTCAAAACTGGGGTTCCCCTTCCCCCACAACCCATCTCTGGAAAATCACCCTGAATAATCTGCCTCCAACACAGAGCTGCAGCTGAATAGGGAATTGTCTAAATTCTCCAGAAATCCACTTTGCCTCCCGACTTTAATGATTCCCGCCAATCTAGGGGTGCAACCCACCCTCCAACTCCATCCCCCCCTCTACCCTGCCACCTCAGGGCCTCAGAGATCCCTGGGCTTTTTCCAGAATCTCCTCTCTGATCTTGGGGTAACTGGGATGTTCCAACAGAACCTAGTGCAGGAAAAAAAAATAGGGGAGGGGAACCCAGTTGCCCAAGGCTGGTACCTCAGTCACCCCAGGACCCCTCCTCTTGGGGGTGACAGCGGGCGGCTTACGTCACGGCAGATATCGATGGCTTCCACAAACTTCTTGTCCTTCAGGTAGTTGAATGCCAGCTTGAAACCTAAGGGGGGGACAGCATAGGAGGTGGCACCATGCGGACTTTAAGTTCCGGGGCTCAGGTGGGTGACTGTGGCGAGAGCCTATCACCATCCTCATCCCCAGCCTTGAAGGACCCACACGCCCCACCCCCCCCAGCCACGATCACCCTAGCTGGTCGCCTCACCGATGGCTGGGTTGGCATGGTGGCTGTATTTCCAGGCCAGTTCGTAGTTGGTGGCGGCGTCCTTGTAGGATTGCTCTTTCTCCATGATGAAGCCCATGTACTCGTAGGCCTTGGAGCAGGACTGTGGGGCGTGCAGGGAGGCGGGGGGTAGGGGGGTAACGCCACTCAGAGCTCCTCACCTGAAGAGCCACATGGGTCCCCCAACACCAGAGAAAGGGGCCTGGATGGCCAGGCATTCGCCTGTCATCCTAGCTGCTCAAGAGGCTGAGATCCTGAGGATCTCAGTTCAAAGCCACGAGGACTCTCATCTCCAACGGACCAGCCCAAAAGCCGGAAGTGGAGCTGTGGCTCAAGCGGTAGAGCGCCAGCCTTGGAGAGGAAGTGCCAAATAATAATAACAGGAATAATAGTGTTGGCATAACCCCCTTCCACCAAGCTCTTCTATAGCTGAGAGGCGCCCACAGCCTGGCGCTGTCCTGTCCTGAGATCTTTCACTCACGGTTGGTGCTTTACTGCTTGAGCCACAGCTGCACTTCTGGTTTTTTGTTGGTTCATTGGAGATCAGAGTCTCAGGCATTTTCCTGCCTAGGGCTGGCTTTGAACTATGACCCTTCAGATCTCAGTTTCCTGAGTCCCTGGGATTCCAGGCGTGAGCCACCACTCCCAGTCCTTCTCTTCTCTCTGGCCATATGTGTGTGCTCGTCTATTGGGAGCCTGGCCTCTGTCCTCCTCACCCCGGGACCCCATTTTCTCCTCCCTGACCACCACCCCCTCCCCACAGAGTTCACCTTGTTGTAATGCACACAGCGTCTCAGCAGCTCGGAGGCCAGGTCGAACTTCCCGCTCTGGCAGTAGATATCAGCCAGGAGCAGCCAGGCCCGCTCCAGGTCGTCCGCCTCGGGCGGAGTCCAGGAGGCCTTGGCCAGGCGTTTGAGCTGCGTGCGGGCCTTGGGTATCTGCTTGAGCAGCGTATAGGCCTGAGCCATGGCCAGAAGTGGGGCCACATTTTCCTTCTGGCACACGGAGAGCGGGGAGGGATGGGTGTGTAGGGTGGGGTGGAATTTGGGGATCCTATTGCACCCCCCTGTCTCACCTCACCCCTCCCTCCACCCTGGGCACACTCACCTCGGCCTGTGCCATGTCCACGAAGTTGCCCAGGGCCAGCTCCACGTTGGCTTTCTCCCTCGTGGCCAGCAGACACAGGCTCTGGAGGAGTCGCAGCTGGGCTGGACCCGGGTCCCAGGATGGAGAGGACTCCTGCAGCAGCCGCTCCGCCGTGCGCACCCCGTGCTGCCGGGCCTCCCCCCTGCCCCGCGTGCAGACTCGTTTATGCACAGGTCACAATTGTTAGTATTTACATGACTGGATATGCTTTACCTGTTTAGAGATGTTTCTATAGCCCCAGTCTTGGGATTCGAACTCAGGGCTTGGGCGCTATCCTTGAGCTTCTTTTCAATCAAGGTTGGCACACTACCACTCTGAGCCCCATATACATACATATATATATATATGGTTTGCTGGTGGTTCACTGGAGATGAGAGAAGCTCCTGGACTTTCCTGCCCCAGGCTGGCTTTGAACCACAATCCTCAGATCTCAGCCTGTTGGCCGTGAGCCAGCGTGTATGGCTCAGAGCTGAGGATTTCTGGGGGGAGACTGCCGGCCCGTCCCCAGGGCCCTTTCCCTGGCTTCCCTTTGGAGACTGAGGCCTTTTCCCCCTTCTTCCCAACACCCCCCTCCCTACCCTCCCCCCAGCATTTTCCCTTCCTTACTTGTTCTCAGTCCCCGTGTTTTCAAAAGCTTCTCCTCCCACGATCTCGTTGTCGGGGTTGAGGCAGATCTGAACCATGTCGTAGGTTGCGCTCTGGCCCCACGTGCCATCTTTGCGGGCTTTGTTCAGGAACTTCAAGGCCTCATTGGGCTGTCCGATATGCCTGGAGTTGGAGAAGGTAAAATCCCCCCAAGAACTGAAGGGGAAGGGGGGGGACACACGAAGCCTTTGTAGAGGCCACAGGATGCCAGCAGATGCCATTTGTCATTCTCGGGGGGCTGCCATCTTGAGGATCGCAATTGGAGGCTAAGCCCAAGCTGGGCAGGCAGGTGGGTCTCATGAGAGACCAGGGACTGTCATCCCAGCTACTCAAACAGATCTGGAGGATCATGGTTCAAAGCCAGCCCCAGGCAGGAGAGCCCTGGAGACCACATGCAAGGAACCATTGTTTTATTTATTTATTTATTATTTTGCCAGTCCTGGGTCTTGAACTCAGGGCCTGGGCACTGTCCCTAAGTTTCTTTTGCTCAAGGCTGGTGCTCTACCACTTGAGCCACAGTGCCACTTCTGGTTTTCTGGTGCTTCACTGGAGATGAGCATCTCAACAGACTTTCCTGTCCCAGGCTGGCTTTAAACGGTGATCCTTCAGATCTCAGCCTCCTGAGTAGCTGGAACGCCAGGCGTGAGCCACCGGCTTCTTCTTGCTTTCCTAAAATATCCTAGCCATCCAGTACGGACGAGCTCTTGAAGCATGGCTGACCCTTCCTCACCCCCCCCTCCCACCTCGCCACCCCAGCTCTGCTCACCAGTAGTAGACGCCCTTACAGTAGTTGAACCCTGGCTCTAACAGTATCCTGCTTGACGCCTTCTTGGCTAGTTCGAAGAACGAGGGAGCCTCCTCAAGTCGGCCACAGCGTCGTAGCAGATTGATTAATTTGTTCAGTACCTCAAAGTTGTCTGAAAAAGAAAGAAGACCAAGCTAGGAGCCAGTGACTTCCAGCCCAGCGCGGGGAAAGTCTGTGAGACTCTTACCTCCAAATGAACTACTCAGAAAAAGCCCCAAGTGGTGCTGTGGCTCAAGTGGTAGAGTGCCAGTCTTGAGCACAAGAAGCTCAAGGACAGTGTTCAGGCCCTGAGTTCAAGCCTCAGATGGACACCATAAATACATAAATAAATGAAAGGGGGTGGAGCTGGTGATCTTAATTTACAGCCCAGGGAAATGGGGGTTACTTTCTAGTTCTAAGTGGCTGTGATCTCAGAAAGAGGGGTACACTGAGCTCCACTACACATGATATGCTGATTCTAGGGCTGCGTGTCCTGGACCAGGAAACAGCTATGGCCTTGGGCAGAGGACCCAACACATCCTGGGTCTGTGTTATCAGTTTCCTGCTTCTTTAGAACAATCCAGAGGAAGGGTTTCCTCTGCCCGTTCCGTTCCGGAAGAAGAAGAGCGGGCCCGCCCTGGGCTGGGGAGAAGCAGGGGCCTGAGGTGGCTGTTGGATGAGATCTGAGGTTGGCAAAGGCCAGAGTTACCTGGAACTTTCTCCAGGACTTCGCGGTAGTGACCGATGGCTGCTTCGTAGTTCTGTTTCTGAAACATCAGGTCAGCTAATATCTGTCAGAAAGCACACAGGCCGGGGCGCTGACCTCGCATGCACGAAGCCCTGGGTTCGATTCCTCAGCACCCCATACAAGGAAAAAGCTGGCAGTGCCTCAAGTGGTAGAGTGGTCAGCCTTGGGCAAAAGAAACTCAGGGACAGTGCCCAGACCCTGAGTTCAAGCCCCAGGCCTGGCAAAAAATAAAAACAGAACAAAACACAAAAAGAACCTTGGCCAGTCCTACTTTTACTGGCAGGAAGAGTGGATTCTCATGAGCCAATCAGGTTCAGCCCCTATGCTCAGTGGGCGTGGCTTCCCTGGAGCCTATCAATTTCATTCCCTGTGTGGTGGGCGTGGCCTTCCTGGGGCCAATCACTTCCAACCCCGGTGCTCAGTGGGCGTGGCTTCCCCGGAGCCTATCAATTTCATTCCCTGTGTGTGGTGGGCGTGGCCTTCCTGGGGCCAATCACTTCCAACCCCGGTGCTCAGTGGGCGTGGCTTCCCCGGAGCCTATCAATTTCATCCCCTATGCTCAGTGGGTGTGGCCTGTCTGGAGCCCATCAGTTTCACCCCCTGGGCTCGGCTGGGCTTTCTGGTTGCCCCTTGCCTGCTAGCCAGGGAAGGGCCTGGCAGGTGGTGGGAGGGAGGGGGGGTGCACCCCATCTTTTCCTTGGTGATACAGACTGGGGGCTTTCCATGGAACGACTGGAAACAGCCTGAGTGTGGTCTCCCGGTGTCCCGATGTGGATGGGGGGGGAGGGAACCCCTCCCTTCCCCCACTCACCACAGATGTGGAGGTGTCAGCCTGCGCCACGTGCAGAAGCGTGGTGCACTGGTTCTCACACAGGTCCAGCTCTCCCTGGAGCAGATGCAGCCGTGCCAGCTCCAACACTGCCTGCACAGGCAGACACAAGCAATGTCCACCGGGGGTGGGGGAGTAGGGGTGGGGGGGTAGGGGGGGAACCCCACATTAATGACTTTCTTTTTTTAATTTTTGGTCAGGGCCTGGGCGCTGTCCCTGAGCCTCTTGGTGCTCAAGGCTGGCGCTCTACCTCTTTGAGCCACATATATGGCGCCACTTCCGGCTTTCTGATGGTTCCTTGGAGATGAGAGTCTCCCAGGCTGTGTGCTGGTGGCTCACGCTGGCCATCCCAGCTACTCAGGAGGCTGAGAGCTAGGGGATCGTGGTTCAAAGCCAGCCCTGGGGCAGGAAAGTTCATGAGATTCTCATCTCCAACAGAATCACCAGGACACCGGAAGTGGCGCCATCTATATGGCTCAAAGTGGTAGAGTGCTCCTCTTGAGCATGAAAAGGCTCAGGGACAGTGCCAACCAACCCCAACTCCCCAGAGAAGGCTGGAGCTTCCCTATCTGAACAAAGACTCCACAGCCACCCTGGTGAGGAGTTGAGATCTTGCTTCCGGGATCACCCACCTTATTGTCAGTAGGTGAGTAGGAGAGAGCGTCCTTGTAAGACCGCACAGCTTTGGCATAGTCCTTCTCTGACATGTAGTGCTCCCCACACTGGATGCAAATGGAGGATGCCAATCTCTTCTGGGTGGGGAGGAGCTCTGGCTGCTCTATTGGCAAGCGCTTAAGTATTCTTGACTGCAGCTCCAAGGCCTTGGGGGGAAAAAGTGAGTTGGGCTGGTGAACCTTAAATCCTAGGGCTCAGGTTTCTGGAGGCTGAGATCTTGAGGATCGTGGTTCAAAGCCAGTCCTGGGCAGGAAAGTCCATGAGGCACTCATTTCCAAGAGAACCATCGGGAAACCGGAAGTGGCGCCATGTATCTGGCTCAAAGTGGTAGAGCGCTTAACCTTGAACACCAAGAGGCTCAGGGACGGCCCCTAGGCTGTGAGTTCAAACCCCAAGAGTGGCACAAACAGAAAACCAACCCAGTCTTGTGGGTTACCTTGTTCAACGTTTCCATGACCTCATCCTTCTTGTGACTCTTGTAGACCTTTGTAAGCAACAGCAGGCATTTTACTTGGTTCATCATGGATGCGATATCTTTGGCTGTGGGAAGGAAATCTCCATCGTTTGTTTCTGTGTTCTTGGGGTGCTGGGTGAGGTCAGGAGGGGGCCAGGTCACGGTGGGGGAAGGCTGGTGATAAAGGTGTGCGTGTGAGCTCAACCCGACGTTACCTGCATCCCGGTCCAGCGCCTGCTTCAGAATCTTCTCGGCTTTGCTGAACTTCTTTAATTTCAGAAGCAAGGCGGCCAGGTCACAGCACAGGAAGTCCTGCCCGCTGATCTTCTGGGCTGCCTCGTAGTAATTAATCGCCTTGGTGAGAATTGAGACCATTTTGGAGAAGGGAGGGGGGGTGGCCTTGGTTTGGTGACTGAGAGCGTCCAGGCTTCCTTTACCCCCGAGACCTCGGATCTCAGGTCTCCAGGATACACGGGTCATTTCAACACCCAAGGACAAAGACATGGGTGCCTGTGGCTGTGCCTGCCAGCCCAGTGACAGGAGGCTGAGATCTCAAGGATCATGATGCGAGGCCAATCCGGTCTCAGAAAAATCCAGAAGTAGAGCCTTGACTCAAAGGATAGGACACTAGCCTTGAGCAAAAAGAAAAAGCCATAGGGACAGCGCCCAAGGTCCTGAGCTCAAGACGTAGCGCGCGCGCACGCACACGCACACACACACACACACACACACACACACACACACACACTGAATACATAAAGAGCAAGCGTCCTGATAGCTCATATCTAGCTACTCAGGAGGCTGAGATCTGAGGATCGTGGTTCAAAGCCAGCCGGGGCAGGAAATTCCATGAGACTCTCATCTCCAAGGAACCACTAGAAAATAAGGAAGTGGTGCCATATGTAAAGTTCTATATGGTAGAGAGCCAGCCTTGAGCGCAATGAGCCCAGGGGCATTGCCCAGGTCCTGAGTTCAAGCCCTGGGGCTGACAGAAAAAAGAAAGACAGAAAGAAAAGAGGGAGAGAAAGATGGAAGGAAGGGAGGGAGGGAAGGAAAGAAGGGAAAGGAAGGATGGAAGGAGGGAGGGAAGGAAGGAAAGGAGGAGGACAGGTGATGGCCGGATCTGCTCTTTGGCAGGCTGGACCCTCAGCAGGGAGCTGTGGTGGAAACAGCTATTTTGCACCCTGTTCCATCTTCCCTAGCCCTTTCCCAGCCTCCCTTCCTCCTGCCCTCCCTCCCTGGGGCCGGCCTGACCTTGCTGTACTGGTGAGTCTTCACGTAAGCCTGTCCAATTCTGCTGACCAGCGAGGCATCATGGGGGTTCTTTTTGTACGCCTCCTCATACACTTCCAGGGCCTTTTCAGGCTGGTGGAGGAAGAATGTGTGTGAGAGTGTGTGTGTGTGTGTGTGTGTGTGTGTGTGTGGAGAGAGGGGTGGGGTCTGGGCACCTCGCTTACCTCCTGGATCTTCATGTAGGCATCGCCCAGGAGCAGGCTGGTGTGAGGGCCGGGGAGGTGTTCACACAGCTCCCTGCGAGGAGAACCAGCATCTCAACGACTGGTACCCGTCACCCCAGCCATGCCAGGAGGCTGAGATGCGGAGGGTCAAGGTTCAAGGCCAGGAAAGGCAGTGAGACTTTCATCTCCAAAGAGCTACCAGAAAACCGGAAGTGGCGCCATATATATAGGGCTCGAAGTGGTAGAGTGCCAGCCTAGAGCTGGAGAGCTTAGGGATAGCACCCAGACCCTGACTTCGAACCCCAGGACCAGAGTAATAAGGAAAAAGCTAGAAAGAGAGGGAGAGAGAGAGGGAAGGAAGGAAGAAGAAAAGAAGAAGCAAGATAAAAAGGAAAGAAAGAGAAGGACAGT
Source organism: Megascapheus bottae (assembly GCF_031878675.1). NCBI lineage: Eukaryota > Metazoa > Chordata > Mammalia > Rodentia > Geomyidae > Megascapheus > Megascapheus bottae. Next base: position 8,850,737 of record NC_143540.1, on the reverse strand, counting down.
ATAACAAAAAGGCAGTAAGGAAAGAAGGAAGAAAAGAAATGAAGGAAGGAAGGCAGTTAAGAAGGAAGTGAGGATGGAGGGAAAGCAGGAAGGAGTGGGAAAGGAAGAAGGGGGAGGAAGAGGAAGGAAGGAGGAAGGGGGAAGGGAAGACAGGAAAGGGGAAGGGGAACGGAGGCAGCAGGGGCGCCGTCACCGGTAGCAGCTGATGAAGAGGCGAGGGTCCTTGTGCATCTCCAGGTAAATGTCGGCCATCTTCTCCCGGGCCTGGATGCAGTAGGGCTGTGTAGGGGCGACGTTTCTCAGCATGTCCAGCGCGGCGTCCACGTGGCCTTTGCTCAGGGCCAGGTCCACGTTGGCGATGGTGACACGGCTCTCCTCGGGCGTGCCGTGGAACTGGTGGATGGCGTCCTGCATGACTTTCGTGGCCTCGTGCTGCAAAACCACATGGAGGCGTCGCACCCCAGAGCCCCGACGACCCCAAATCCATCCTGGCCACGAGCGACCGTGCCTCCTGCCTGCCATCCCAGCCACACAGGAGGCTGCGATCCGGATGATCACGGTCCCAAGCCAGCCAGGGGCAGGGCAGTAAAGTCCATGAGACTCTTCATCTCCCATGAACCACCAGGAAACAGGAAGTGGCGCCATATATATGGCTCAAAGTGGTAGAGCTGTCAGCCTCGAGCAGGAAACAGCTCAGGGACGACGCCCAGCTTCCCAGCTCCATCAGGGCCTCCTCCTGTCCCAGACTCGCCCCCCCCCCCCGCTCCAACCCCTGCACCCCCAGCTTTTTCTCACCAGCTCCCCATTCAGTCGAAGAGCCTCCACCAGCTCCAGCAAGATGGATGCCCGTTCGCTGGGCTGCAAAGATGGTGCCCGGGGTCTGCGGCTTCCTTCTTCCCCTTTAGTGGCTGGCAGGTTCATGATCATTTTTAGGGTCTTTATGGCTTCTGGGTGGTCCCCGGATTTGTTGAGGGCCCTAGCTTTGATGAAGTGGTACAGGGGGTAGTCTCGAACCTACAGAGGGGCCAGTGAAAGAGAGAGAGAGAGAGAGGGCACACAGGCTCTCAGATCAAGAAGGCCTGAGGGATCAGGCAGCACCCCACTTCCCCTGGGGAGGGGTGACGCGCTGGGGGGTGGTGTTTGCGACCCCTGACATGACACACCTGGAAGTTGTGGCTGACGCCCAGCTCCAGGCAGTGGGCACACATGGCGAAGTTGTCCTGGGCCAAGTATATTTGGGCCATGAGGAGGTACGCTTCTGCCAAGGAGGGGTCCAGGTCCAGGCAGCGCTGCAGCGTGCTCTGCGCATTCTCCAGGTCTCCTGGCGGCGGCAAAGCAATCTTGGGCAGATGTGTCGGGGTTGCGGGGTAGGGGTGGAGGCAGGGGGCCAGATCCTAAGGGCTTGAACTCCAGGCCCAGGTGTTCTACCAATGAGCCACACCTCCACTTCTGCTTTTGTTTTGCGGGGTTCCCTGGATGTTAAGAGGCTCACGGGCTCTTCCGCCCTGAGGTTGGCTTTGAACCGCGATCCTCCAGATCTCAGCCTCTCGCTACCCATCCCAAAGTTTATGGACCACGAACTGGCACCAAGCAGGAAGCAATCACAGGCTTGGAGACACCCCCCCCTGCCCCCCCCAAGTGGTGAGAGAGGGTGAGGAGGGGCTGTGGGGGGAAGGAGCTGGGTGCCGGTGGCTCACACCCGTCGTCCCAGTTGCTCAGGAGGCTGAGATCTGGAGGATCTGGGCCGGGAAGCCCATGAGACGCTCATCCTCAGTACATCACCAGAAAACCGGAAGTGGCGCCATATCTATCTCAAGTGGCAGAGCGCCAGCCTTTGCACAAACGAGCTCAGGGACAGCGCCCAAGCTGCGAGTTCAAATCCCAGGACTGGCAAAAAGAGAAAAAGCAGCTGGAGGGGACGGGAGGCCAGGCGTGAGAGGCGGAACCCACCTGAGAGGTACTTGACCTCGGCCATCACAAACAGAGGCTCCATCATGGCGGGAACGGCTTTTACCACAGGGCTCAGGATCATGGCCACTTGCTTTAGGAGCGGGGACACCACCTGGCCCGGCGCCCGTGGCTGTGGGGACACGCGTGCTGGCTGTGGGCTCCCCCTCAAGGCTCCCCCTCCCCCTTCTCTCTCCTTCCCTCCCCTTCCATCTTCCCTCCCTCCCTCCCTCCCTCCCTCCCTCCCTCCCTCCCTCCCTCCTTCCTTCCTGTTCCCCAGCCATTTCCTAACCTGATTGGGGCAGAAGCGCAGCAACTCCCGGGCGATGCAGACGAGGAAGAGGGGATCGAGCTTCTCAAAGTACTCGGGGCCCAGGGGCAGGGCCTGCATGGCGGAGAAGTGCAGCTCCACGGCCTCCTTGAGGAGCGCTGGGGCTTCTTGCTCCCCGCCCTGGTGTTTCTTGGAGGCCAGGAGGGCTTGGAGAAACACCAGCACCTGTGGAAACCCACCAACAGGACGTGATGGCGCCGAACCCAAGAGGGAAGCAAAAACCAGCAGGAAAGACAGCCTAGAGGCCATTTAGGCGCTGGTGGCTCACGCCTGTCATCCCGGCAACCGAGAGGCTGAGATCTGGAGAATCATAGTTCAAAACCAGCCCGGGCAGGAAAATTTAGGAGACTCTCATCTCCCAATGAACCATCAGAAAACTGGAAGTGGCGCCATATATATGGCTCTAAGAGGTAGAGCGCTGGCCTTGAATACCAACAAAAAAAGAGCTCAGAGACAGCGTCTAGGCCCTGAGTTCAAGTCCTAGGACTGGTCACCTCCTCCAATCTAAACGTTCCCTGTCCCCAGGCCGGTACCTCAGACTTCCCAAGGGATTGTTGGACTTCTTTAAGGAATTCCAGCTGTTGTGTGGCCTCCTCCAGCTGGCCTTGCAGGATGTGACACCAGATGTTCCCTAGAACGGGACCAGAACAGGATGAGCAGCCAGCTGGCTGTGAAAGGCATGACGAGCTGAGCACCAGTGCCTCAACCTTGTCTCAGCAGGCTGAGATCTGAGGATGCACGTTCAAAGCCAGCCTGGGCAGGCAAGTCCATGAGACTCTTATCTCCAAGGAACCAGCAAAACAGACCAAGAAGGTGTGGCTCAAGGGGTAGAGGGCTGGGCCTTGGGACAGCACCCAGGTCCTGAGTTTAAGCCGTGGTGCTGGTCCAGGCACACACACACACACACACACACACACACACACACACACACACACGCGCGCAGCCCAAGCCTGCTTCTTACACAGTGGTATCCAGCAAGTGTTAATTGCTCATGCACTATTTTGGGGTCCCAGAGGGAGAGGGGGGTCACATCTTGTCTTCCTAGTCTCTGCACTCACCTGTCAAGACAGCCATTCTGTTCTCCTCCAGCTTCGTGGCCTCGGTGTACCACACGCGGGCCCCCTTTGGCTGGTTCTGCAGGAGGTACAGGTAGCCCAGCTCCGTGGCTGCCAGGCCACAGGAAGGAGTGTCCGCAAAAATTTGTTCCAAGAAGCTGCTCACCAGCTGGATCACTTCCTGGTGCCTTCCACACTGCAAGGACACCAGGCAGGGCGTGGGGCTGGGGTGCAGGGGACAGCCTGGCCTGTCCCCCTCACCGTCACATCAGAGGTGGAGAGACACATGAGGCGGGATGGGGAGTGCATGCCTGTAATTCCAGCTGCTCGGGACGCTGAGATTTGAGGATCGCAGTTCAAAGCCAGCTTTTGGCAGGGAAGTCTGTGAGACTCTTTTTTTCTTGTTGTTGCTAGTTCTTGGGCTTGAACTCGGGGCCTGAGCACTGTTTTTGAGTTTTCTCAAGGCTAGTGTTCTACCACTTGAGTCACAGCACCATTTCTGGCTTTTTTCTAGGTTATGTGGTACCAAGGAATTGAACCCGGGTCCTCATGCATGCTAGGCAAGCACTCTACCACTCGGTCAAACTCCAAGCCCAAGGCTTTTTATCTCTACTTAACTACCAACCCCCCCGCCCCCCCCGCAATCACCACCAAAGCTGTGGCTCTAGTGAGCTGATAAAATACTGGGCCAGAGCCATGGTTCACGTGGTAGAGTTCCAAGCCTATGTATTAGCCGTGGCTGGCCTGGAAGCTCAATCCTCTAGATCACAGCCTCTTGAGTTGCTGGGATGACAGGCGTGAGCCACCAGCGTTTAGCTACATGTTCTTCTTAGGAGACACAGGACATGGGTCACCAATCAGAAAAGGTCACGTTTGAGCAGGACATTGGGGGACAAATGGCAGAGAGCAGCCGTCAGTCTGTTAGAAACCAGAAGCCATCGTCTTACCAATCTGCTAACCACAAGAACTTTCTGGAGGTGGAGGCTTGGATTTCCGGGCTCTTTGGTTTCCAGGGCTTTAATCAGATTTCCCACACAGCTGGCAGCCTGAGAGAACAAACAGGCAACATAAAGTGTGTATGTGTGTGTGCGCGCGCGCGCGAGCATGCGTGGCAGGAAAATTAACATACCCACTGTGGAAGGCAGTTTGGGGATTCTTCTAAAATAAAAATAAAAACTAAAACATAGCCGGGTGCCAATGAGTCACACCTGTCATCCTGGCTACTCGGGTAGAGATCCAAGGATCGAGGTTCAAAGCCAGCCTTGGGCAGGTAAGTCCCTGAGATTGTTTTTTTTTTTTGGTGGTGGTGGGACTGAAACTCAGGGCCTGGGCACTGTCCCTGAGCTCTTTTGTTCAAGGCTGGTGTTCTACCATGTGAATCCCAGTGCCACTTCTGATTTTCTGGTGGTTTAACAGAGATAAGGGTTTCTCGGACTTTCCTGCCCAGGCTGGCTTCAAACTGTGCTCTTCCAGATCTCAGTCTCCTGAGTTGCTCAGAAGATAGGCGTAAGCTACTGATACCTGGCTTCTTTAAATAATGTTATGAAGGGTTATTTATTATTTGTGTGTGTGTGTGTCAGTACTGGGACTTAGCCTTCGGACCTCATTGCTCTTGCTGAAGATTTTTTTCCCCCTCCTCTCAAGGCTGGTGTTCTACCACATGAGCCAGGGCTTTGTTCCTGCTGCCTCTGTCTTAAGAGTGAATTTCTGCAGGTCCAGACAGCTTACTATGATCGGGTTTCCTTCTCTCGCCAGCTCGTGCACCGCTAGCATCTGGCAGGCATCAATATTGTTTTCATCTTTTTCAAGGATTCTAGAACAGGAAGAGAAAGCACACAAGTAGAGGGTTTTGTGTGTGTGTGTGTGTGTGCATGTGTGTGTGTGTGTGTGTAAGGCTCAAAAAACAAGTTTATTTGAAAAGCAGAGGGAAAAAAACATAAAAAGGGGAAGAGATTTCCCATCAGTCCCAACTGGAGCTTGGAATGGAGGCCCAAGGACTCCCTCTCACAGGCCAGTTTATATACCACTAGGCTCCGCCCTGAATCCTGAGCTGCAAGCTCATTGGCCAATGGCTCCTGCATGCCCCGCCCCTGCTCTTTTCATTGGTTGAGTGGGCACCCAGTGCATTCAAGGAATGAAAAGTGTTTGCATGTAGGACCTTGGAGAAGCCTGATGGGCTATGTGTTGTCTGCCATTACTTGGTGAGGGAGGGGGAGGCTGGGATTAAGGAAGGCAACCTGGGGTTTGAACTCAGGGCCTGGGCACTGTCCCTAAGCCTTTTCGTACTCAAGGCTGGCATTCTACCACTTGAGGCACAGTTCCACTCCCAGTGTTCTGGTGGTTCAATGGAGATAAGAGTCTCCTAGACTTTCCCTTCCTGGGCTGGCTTTGAACCACAAGCCTCCAGATCTCAAGCCTTCTGAGTAACTAGGATGGCAGGCGTGAGCCACTGGCACCCAGTTAGGCTAATTATTTTTTAATTCCCATCTACCTAACGGTTCCTCTTTCTCTCGAAATTGCCAGCCAGCTAGGAGGGTGGACTGGTGACTTCTCTGGTCTATCTGTCTGTCTGTCTGTCTGTCTGTCTCTCTTTTATGCCAGTATCGAGGCTTGAACTCAGAGCTTCATTCGCTCACATACATGGCTTTTTCACTTGAGGCTGGAACTCTATTAATTGAGCTACAGCTTCATTTCCGGCATGGACTTTTCCTGCCTGGTTTTGAACTATCATCTTCCACAGCTCAACCTCTGGAGTAGCTGGGATGACAGCCGTTGAGTCCCTGGCACCCAGTCACCTGTCTGATCAGGTCAGCAACCCTGGGCTTGGAGAGAAGGGACCGCCAGGCGGGTGGCTGTGTTCCTGCTCACCTATGGGCGGTCTCTATGGTCTGCTCCCAGTCGTTTCGAGCCAGGCAAAGCCGCATCTTCAGGACCAGGGCAGGCAGGAAGCCCCCAGACCCCGCGGTAATCTGATGGGTCACCTCCAGAGCGGCCGAGAAGTTCTGGTGTATCATGAGATACGTTGCCTTTGGAAGCGAGGAAGTGGAGAGAGAAGAGGTTCCATCAAGGGTGTGCGTGTGTGTGCACCGAGCCAGGCCAGGGGCCATTACATGACCTTGAGATGACATCTCTTGGCCTTGGCTTCTCTTTTACCAGAAGGGGAGGCCTGAAGTCTCCGGTTCCTGCCACTCAGCTGGGGACCCACCCTCTTCTCCCCCATGACTCCACCTACCTTTCCCATGAGTGCCAGCAGGTCTTTGGTGTCCTGAGTCCCGTGGTCCAGGTACCTGATGGATTTCTTCACCACATGAGGCTTGTCAGAGGTGAGGTCCACCCAGCCTTTGAGGACCAGGCCCTATGGGGGGAGACACCAGGCTTCTGCTCCTGTGACCTTGATTGACCTTGTCCGATCCTATCCAGCCTTTACTCCCCCCCCCCCATCTGCTACATTGGCTTTACTTTGTTCCTTTTCAGATTAAAGGGCCCACAACTGTTGAGGGGGAAACTGAGGCAGGACAGATAGACGAGAAGGCGGGATAGACATACACACATGTAAATATATAATGCATAAAAGTAGATTATGTAAATGATATGTAATGTATTATGTACAGTAAATTACATTTATTAACAATTATAATGCATCAATACACTTTTTTTTTTTTGCCAGTCCTGAAACTTGAGCTCAGGGCCTGAGCACTGTCCTTGGACTTTCTCAAGGCTAGAGCTCTACCACTTGAGCCACAGAATCACTTCCGGCTTTTTTCTATGTATGTGGTACCGAGGAATCAAACTTGGGCCTTCATGCATGCTAGGCACGAACTCTACCTCTAGGCCAAACTCCCTGCCCCTCAATGCACTTATTGAGACAATGAATTTGGGATAAAATCAAATGCGTGATAAATTTAGTCACAATCAGCAACAGATAAAAATAAACAATAGTAATATTATAAGTATTAATAGTTAATTATAAATTCACATTAAGTGATAAGTTTAAAGACTATATTATATAACATGTTATACTGTAACAGTATATTGGGTTAAGGACATAAGATTAAAGTAGAAATTAAATATCATAAAAAAAAGAAATTAAATATCATAATTAGGAAATACAAATAAATTTATTAATACCACATGAACCTATCAAAATAAAAATACAAGTATCTACATATATAAAGAAATTAATAAAATTGTACTATCTAAAATTATAAATAAATATAAGTGATAATTCTTTTTCGTGCTGGCATATGGGACCCTCACTGAGGACCTCATGCTCTCTCATAGTCTTTTTTATTGTTTTCCTCAAGGCTGGCACTCTACCGCTTGAGCCATACCTCCACTTCTGGCTTTTTTGCTACTCAATGGGAACTAAAGAGTCTCTTGATTTTGTGTGCTGGGGACTGGGTTGCTCAGATCCAAGCTCCTGATCTGCTAGGATTTCAAGCCAGCCCCCCCACCCCCCAAGAAAAATCCCAGAAAGGTGCGGGGTGTGTGGCCTAGTGGTAGAGTGCTTGCCTAGCATGCATGAAGCCCTGGGTTTGATTCCTCACTACCACACACACAGAAAAAGCCAGAAATGGTGCTGTGGCTCAGGTGGAAGAGTGTTAGCCTTGAGAAAGCCCAAGGACAGTGCTCAGGCCCTGAGTTCAAGCCCCAGGATTGACAAAGAAAAAAAAAAGTATGCTGGGTTAGTGGGGGGCAGGCATTCTCGTGGCTTTCCGTGGCAGGTACCTCTCTGGTGTCGCTGCTGTTGTAAGCCTTGAGCATATGGTCGATGTACTCCTTGGCTTTCTCGTGACGTCCCATCAACCAAAGGAAGAGGCTGGCATAATACAAGGCCGTGTGGCTGGCATTCCGGCGAAGCTCCTTCAAGTTACCCTCTAGCTCCTGAATCACTTCCCGGTCTGCTGGCCCAGGAGAGACAGAGGCTGGTGAGGTCCAGGCAGAGAGCAAGCTCCCTCGGGCTTCCACAGCCCCAGAACTGACTCTCCTTCTGCGAGAGCCGGGCGTCTTGGCTTACGCCTGTCATCCCAGCCAGTCAGGAGGCTGAGATCTGGAGGATCACGATTAAAAGCCAGCCCAGGGCAGGTGAGTCCATGAGACTCTCATCTCCAGTGAACCACCAGGAAAAAAAAAAAGTGATGCTGTGGCTCAAGTGGGAGAGCACCAACCAGCCTGAAGTGAAAAGAGCTCAGGGTCACTGCCCAGGCCCTGAGTTCAAGTCCCAGCATACACACAGATACAAAAGACCGATAGACAACTGTGGAGACCAATAGACAGCTCTCAGCATGAAGCCAATTTAGAAATCAATCACAGCATCAGTGTGCTTCTACTCTTCCCCGCTTCCCCCTGGGGGCTGGCTTTGAACCATGAGCTTCCAGATCTCTGTCTCCTGAGTAGCCAGAGTAGCAGGTGTGTGAGTCCTGAGATCCTTCTCTCCCATCAACGACTCCCCCAACCTCAAAAAGCCAGAAGTGGAGCTGTGCTTTCAGTGGCAGAGGACTAGACTACTGGTGGGACCGGCTGTGTGTGTGTGTGTGTGTGTGTTCCGTGAATGACCGAACTTACCGCTAACTTTGTAGCTTTTGTGAGCATACAGGAGGGCCATAACTGAGCACAGCGACAGGTATGGATGGCTCTGTATATTTTCCAGGTCATTAATGGCGTCTCCAAAGTGCCCTGCAAACACACAGGTAGGCCCTGGCTTTGGCCTGAGCCCCAGAGGCTCGGCACCATCTTTCTTTCACCCAGGCCCCCAAGGACCAACAGATCTGAAAGGAGTCTGGAAAAGTCTAAAAGAAGTGGAGGAGGTCCCAGCCATCCAGGAGGCTGAGATCCAGAGGATCACGGTTCAAAGCCAGCCTGGGCAGGAGAAGTCTGTGAGACTCTCACCTCCAAGGAAACCGGAAGTGGCACCTTATATATGGTTCCAAGTTGTAGAGTGTCCGTCTTGAGCACAAAGAGGCTCAGGGATGACATCCAGGCCCTGAGTTCAAGACCCACCACCACCAACAACCAAAAAAAACAAGAGTTGTGGTTCTTACCTTGTCTGAGAAGTCCATAGGCTTTAAAAAATAACAGCACAGGATCACTGCTGAATTTCTCCAGGCCCTGGGCTGCAGCCTGGTAAACTTGGTTAAAGTACTGCTGTTGACTGTAATAAATGATCTCAGCCTGTGGAGGGACGGACAGACAGACGCTCACCCACCACGATGAGAGTAACCCCAATTTCTTTCTTCAGCTTTGATTCCAGCCGGGTGAGATGAACCCTGGCTTCCTTGCAAGAAAAGAGTCCCACCTGCAGACCGGAAGTGGCGCCATAGATGGCTTGAGTAAAATAATAATAATAATAATAATAATAATAATAATAAAGTTCAGGGACACAGAGCCCAAGGCCCCGAGTTCAAGACCCAAGACTGACACACACACACACACACACACACACACGAAGCTGAACGTGGTGCTGTGTCTCGAGTAGAGTGGCTCACACCTGTCATCCCAGCTCCTCAGGAGGAGGCTGAGACCTGGAGGATGGCAGTTCAAAGCCAGCCAGGGCTGGAACATCCCCATGAGACTCTCATCTGCAGCGAACCACCGGGACACCAGAAGTGTAGCTACTGCACAAGAGGGAGGGGAGACGCAGGGCTGGGGTGCGGGGGCCCGGGAGCGCGCCTCGAGGTGACTGCGGGGTGTGGTGTGGGCTAGGGGCAGGGAGGGGGACATCACTTCCGGGTAGACTGAGGCAGGGGGGTCGGCGCAGGGGCGGGGCCCGGGTGGAGGGAGGCACCTCACGGTCACGCACCACGAGGGCGGAGTCGTCGCTGCTCATGGCGGGGACGCGGCGGGCGGGCGAGGCCCGGAGGTCGGCGGGCGCTGCCGGGCGGAACGGCGCCGGTCCACGTCCCCTGTGGGCCAGGCTAAGGCAGTGCGCGTGCGCGCGCGTCCTTGGTAACCAAGAGGCGGGGCTGGTTGCTAGGGATGGTGACGTCGGCGTCTCCAGGCGAGGCCTCGCTGGCTGGCGCGCTCGCTCTCACGTGACTAGGAGACGAGCGGCGGCGGCGTCCTGGGAAACTAGGAGGCCCGGCCGGGTTGCTAAGGGGGAGCGACGCCGGCGTGAGTGGGCGGGGCCCGACGCCGGCGCGAGTGGGCGGGGCCTGGTCGGCGGGTTGCTCGCTCTCACGTGACCAGGGGAAGGGGGGGGGCGGAAGTGTCGCCCGGGCGCACGCGCGCTGAAGCGTCCAGGCCGGAGCCGTCGAGCGCCGAGCGGAGCGGAGCGGAGCCATGGGCCTGGGCGCCAGCTCGGAGCAGCCGGCCGGGGGCGCCGAGGGCTTCCACCTGCACGGGGTGAGCCGGCGCGCGTGCGTGAGTGTGCGTGCGCGTGCGTGCGTGCGCGTGCGTGGCGTCCCGGAGCCCAGGGGCCAGCGGGGCGGGGCGGAGCGGGCGGGGAGGGCTGGGGGGCGGGGAGGGGGGGATCAGCGCGGGGGTCCGCGCCGTCCGCGCCCTCAGGCCCGGCGCGCTGCACAGGTGCAGGAGAACTCCCCGGCGCAGCAGGCCGGCCTGGAGCCCTACTTCGACTTCATCATCACCATCGGACACTCCAGGCTGGTGAGCCCCCGCCACGTCCCCCCACGTCCCCCCCACACCCCCTCCACGTCCCCCCACGTCCCCCCACGTCCCCCCACACCCCCTCCACGTCCCCCCACGTCCCCCCACGTCCTCCCCACACCCCCTCCACGTCCCCCCCCACGTCCCCCCACGCCCCCCCCACGTCCCCCCACGTCCCCCCCACACCCCCTCCACGTCCCCCCCCACGTCCCTCCACGTCCCCCCACGTCCCCCCCACGTCCCCACTCCATGTCCCCCCACATCCCCCCTCCACGTCCCCCCACGTCCGCACTCCACGTCCCCCCACACCCCCCCTCCACGTCCCCCCCACGTCCCCACTCCACGTCCCCCCACACCCCCCCTCCACGTCCCCCCCACGTTTCCCCTCCATATCCCTCCCATGGCCCCCCCACGTCCCAACATCCTCCCCAACGTCCCCCTCCAGTCCCCCTCCACATCCCCCCCACATCCCCCCTCCACATCCCCCCTCCACATCCCCCCCTACATCCCCTACCCCATCCCCTCTCCAACATCCCCCTTCCACATCCCCTCCACATCCCCTCCAACATCCCCCCTCCACGTCCCCCCTATGTCCCCTACCCCATCCCCTCTCCAACATCCCCCCTCCACATCCCCCCTCCACATCCCCTCCAATATCCCCCCTCCAACATCTCCCCTCCAACATCCCCCCTCCACGTCCTCTCCACATCCCCCCTCCACATCCCCTCCAACATCCCCTCTCCAACATCCCCCCTCCACATCCCCCCTCCAACATCCCCCCTCCATATCTCCTCCACATCCCTCTCCACATCCCCTCCAACATCCCCCCTCCAACATCCCCCCTCCACGTCCCCCCTCCACATCCCCCCCTCCACGTCCCTCCTCCACGTCCCCCCACGCTCCCTCCACATCCTCCCTGTCCCCCTCCACATCCCCCTCCACATCCCCTCCAACATTCCCCCCTCCACGTCCCCCCTCCACGTCCCCCCTTCACATCCCTCCTCCACGTCCCCCCACGCCCCCCTCCAACATCCCCCCTTCACATCTCCCCTCCACATACCCCCCTCCACATCCCTCCTCCATGTCCCCCCACACCCTCCTCCACATCCTCCCTGTTCCCCCTCCACATCCCCCCCATGTCCCCTGCCACGTCCCCCCTCCACGTCCCCCCCACTCCCCCCTCCACGTCCCCCCACGTTCCCCCTCCATATCCACCCCCCCATGGCCCCCCACGTCCCCCTTTTCTTGCCAGGCCTGGGACTTGAACTCGGGGCCTGTGGGGCACGCTGTCCCCGAGCTGCTCTTGGAACTCCAGGCTGGCACTCTACCACTGCCATCCAGATCTCAGCCTCCTCTGGGGTGGATTGGGGTGGGGTGGGGCTCGGAAGTCCCCCCCCAGTCATCCCCCCACTCCACTCCGCTGCAGAACAAGGGCAACGACACACTGAAGGCGCTGCTGAAGGCCAACGTGGAGAAGCCGGTGAAGCTGGAGGTGTACAGCATGAAGACGCTGCGCGTGCGCGATGTGGAGGTGGTACCCAGTAACCTGTGGGGCGGCCAGGGCCTGCTGGGGGCCAGCGTGCGCTTCTGCAGCTTCCGCAGGGCCTGCGAGCAGGTCTGGCATGTGCTGGTGAGTCCCGGGTAGGCCGGTGAGGTCACTCGGGGGAGGCTGAGATAGGAGGATCGAGGTCGGAGGCCGCTGGGAGGCTGAGATAGGGGGATGGCAGTCTGAGGCTGGCCCGGGGAGGAAAGTCCAATGAAAACCAGAGGTGGTAGAGCGCTTAGGCTCCGTCAGGCCTTGTTTCCCCGGACAGATGACCCTGCTTCGCCTGTGATTACTATTACTTCGCTATTGTTTAGTACACTTACATGTGTTACTTATTTTCCCTTTTGCCACTCCTAGGGCTCGAACTCCAGGCCTGGGCGCCGTCCCTGACTCTTGGTGCTCAAGGCTCCACGTCCAGTTTTCTGGTGGGCACGAGAGTCTCGTGGACTTTCCTGCCCAGGGTGGCTTTGAACCTGAGTGGCGGGGATCGCAGGAGTACTTACTGGGCAGCATTGTGTGATGCTGTACCTGGGGCCAGTTGGGGAGTGGGGGGAGGACTCACTGCTGCTCTCCCTCCTCCTTCCCCCCCTCCAGGACGTGGCTCCCTCTTCCCCGGCCGCCCTGGCCGGCCTGCGCCCCTACACTGACTACGTGGTTGGTTCAGACCAGATTCTCCAGGAGGTGAGGGGGACCCCAGGCTTGGGGGGGGATGTGGACCCCACAGCCCGGGCTGTGGGCACTGTGTGTGTCCCTCTCCGCCCTCCCCCACAGTCAGAGGACTTCTTCTCGCTCATCGAGTCCCACGAGGGGAGGCCACTCAAGCTCATGGTGTACAACTCGGAGTCAGATGCCTGCCGGGAGCTGACTGTCACCCCGAATGCCGCCTGGGGTGGAGAGGGCAGGTACTGCCAGCTGGCGTGGACTCCAGAGCCGAGTCCTTCCTTCCTCGTGTCTGTCCTTCTCCTGCCCCGCTGTTAACCAGCTCAATTTCTTTGACTCCGCTACTGAGATTTGAACTCAGGACCTCACTGCCCTCTTGGCTTTCTCACCGCAGGCTGCTTGCTCTCTCCCTTGAAATCATGCCTCAGTTTCCCCTCGGTCCCCCTTTCCTGCCCCATGCTGGGTGGGGTGGGCCGACCTCATTTGGTTCAATGAGCTACTTTGTTGGCTCTTCCGTTAGATGAGATACAACAGATGTTTCCCTCTTGGCTCTCAGCTTAGGGTGTGGCATCGGCTACGGCTATCTACACCGCATCCCCACTCAGCCCTCCAGTCACCCCAAGAAGCTGCCCAGGACCCCCCCGCCCGCTGCCCCGCTGCGTGACACCCCACTACATGAGCACACCCTGCCCCCGGTCACCTCCCAGCCCGCCGCCCCGCCTGGCCCTCTAGACCCAGAGCCCAGCGGATACAAGGAGGTTTGTGGCTGCTTCTGTGCTGCCCCCCAAAACTGCCTCGGAGAGCTGTGCCCCATGCCGGGCGCTGGTGGCTCACGCCTGTCATCCCGGCGACTCAGGAAGCTGAGATCTGAGGATTGGGGTTCAAAGCTCGCCCAGGGCAGGAAAGTCCATGAGACTCTCACCTCCAATGAATCACCCAGAAAACTGGAAGTGGCGCCGTGGCTCAGGTGGTGGAGCGCCAGCCTTGAGTGAAGGAGCTCAGGGACAGCCTTCATTATTTTGTGCTGGTCCTGGAATTCAAACTCGGGGTCTGGACTCCACTGTCTCTGCTCGAGGCCGTGATCCTCAGGGCTCGGCCTCCTGAGGGGTTGGGGTGGTGGAGCGGCTCGGCCTGAACCCCATAGAGGCCGGGAGCACGGCTGAGATTAAACGAAGGCTTCGTGCATCGGGGCAGGATGGTGGAGCGAGGGGCCTTGTTTTGGTGGTGTGCATGAAGCCAGCGTGGCTCCTGACTGACCCCGGCCTCGGTTTCCCTCTCCTGGTCTCCAGGCCCTGCTGCAGGCCCCGGGTCTCTTCCCAGAGCACCACGGCCCTGGGAGCCCCAGCCACGCCGCCCCGGACTTGGAGGGACCCCCGTGCTCCAGGCAGATCCCGCTTCAGCCGCCCCCTCCCGTGCAGCGAGTCATGGATCCAGGTACTCAAGCCAGACCTGCAGTGGAGGAGCCCACGGGGCTCGAACTCAGGGCCTGGGCTCCGCCCCTGAGCTTCTTTTGCTCAAGGCCGGCGCTCTACCACTTGAACCACAGCACCATGTCTGGTTTTCTGGGTGGTTCATTCGAGATGAGAGTCTTACGGACTTTTCTTGCTTGGGCTGGTTGTGAACCACCGTCCTCCAGATCTCAGCCTCCCGAGTGGTGAGGGTGCTAGGTGGACAGACCACAGACTCTGTGCTGCCAACCACGCTGCCTGAGGGTGGGAGAGGATGTAGGAGCCCCCTTGGGGATGAGGAGGGGGGAGTGGATGAAACTCTTTTATCTCCATCGAACCAGCAAAAAGCCGGAAGTGGAGGTGTGGTTCAAGTGGCAGAGCACCAGCCTTGAGGAAAAAATAATTCAGGGACCCCACCAGGCCTGGCATCAAATTAAACCACAGTGGTCTCCATGCCTCCCCTCCCCAGGCTTCTTGGATGTATCTGGCATCTCCCTCCTGGACAGCAATCATGACAGCGTGGGTAGCCAGGCCCCTGCCCCAGCCTCGGGGCCAGAGGATGTGGGCTCCAGCGGCAGCTCCCACGAACGGGGTGGTGAGTGGCTGGGACTGGGCCGTTCTTCCCTCCCCCCTCCCGCCCCAGCCCCCGATCCCTCTCCAAGGACCCACCAGAAAACTGGATGCGGTGCTGTGGCTCAAGGGGTAGAGCACCAGCCTTGAGCATAAAGAGCTCAGGAACAGTGCTCAGGCCCTGAGTTCAAGTCCTGGGACTGGCAGAAAAACAACCCTTGGGTCTGAAGGTCTGGGGTGGGGGAAGAGCTTTCCCTGGTGCCAGTGCTGTGGTCTTATTTTGTGATCTCCTGGACCCCACTCTTCTAACTTTTGTGTGAGTACTGGGACTTGAACTCTGGGACTGGGCCCTGACCTTTTCCGCTTAAGATTGGCGCTCTACCCCTTGAGCCACGGGACCACTTCTGGTTTTCTTGTGGTTCATCAGAGATCAGAGTCTCAGGGACTTTCCTTCCCCGGGCTGGCTTTGAACTGTGATCCTCCAGATCACACTGTGCTTGTCCTTCCAGGCGAGGCCACGTGGTCGGGGTCTGAGTTTGAAGTCTCCTTTCTGGACAGCCCTGGTGGCGTCCAGGCGGACCACCTGCCCCGGCTGACTCTCCCCGACAGCCTCACCTCCGCGGCCTCCCCCGAGGACGGGCTGTCGGCCGAGCTGCTGGAGGCCCAGGCAGAGGAGGATGAGGAGGAGAGGCCAGCCGGCGCCGGACTCCCCGACGACCCCACAGAGGCCCAGGCATCCGGCAGCCAGATCCCCCGCGGCTCCCCAGAGGCCCAGCCCGGGCCGTGACCCGCCCTGGGCCGGGAAGTTGGCCACTAAAGCCCTGGCCTCTTCCTGGTGGGGTCTCAGGGCGAGTGCTCTGCAGCCCCATTTCCCGCCAGCCCATGGGAGATAAACCACGATCCTCCTGTTTCAGCCTTCCGAGTAGCCCGATGGACAGGTGCCAGCCCCTGTCCCCTGGTGGATGGTTGTGGGTTCCAGTGCTTCAGGGGAGTCTTTTGGGGGGCCCCCAGGTTGGAAAGCCTTTGCTGGTTGAGGGGCACGACACCTCGTGCCCAGGGAAGGGGGGTGGCTGTCACTTGTGGGGACTGGGTGTCTTAAAAAGGTGCAGCGTGGAGAGGACGGGGTGAGGGGAGGAGGGGCCGATGGCCTGCTGGACATTTGTGTGCGTCAGTCCCAGGGCTTGAACTCGAGGCTCTACCACTGGAGCACAGCGCCACTTCTGGTGTCCTGGTGGGCCACTGGAGATGAGGTTCATGGATTTTAGTGCCTGGGCTGGCTTTGAACTGTGATCCTCAGAGCTCAGCCTTCTGAGTAGCTAGGATGACAGGTGTGTCACCAGGACCCAGAAAGAAGCACTGAGTTTTACGCACCGTGATCTTGGTGTGTGTGTGTGTGTGTGTGTTTCAGGGTCTGGGGCTGGCTCTTTTCCCTAGCTCTGTAGTCTGACCCACGCTTGCTCACTGGAAAGTTCTGGAAGGTTCTAGAACATTCTAGTGCCCCTCTTGCTATGTAAGCAAGAACCAGTGCCATTTCCAGGATGGACAGAGCAGCAGAGGTCTCTTTCCCCGTGGTTTGCTATGAAGGAACAGAGGTGGGAAAATAAACGCACTCCCCCGAAATAATTCAACGAAAGCCTTTATTCTATACAACTGTGAGGTGCGGTTTTGTTTTTACCTTCGGCCTTGCAGTCGGTGGAACTTTCTGGAAACGATGGCTGGTCGGGGCCTGAGTTAACTCCTTCAGGCCTGGGGGCCCCTGGGCTGAGGAATGGAGCTTCTTTGTGTTTTCTTCCAGTTTGCAATTACTTTTTTTTTTTTTTTTGCCATGAGTTCACAACTAATTAAAAAAAAAAAAGTGCAACAAGAGTGCACTGTCGAACACGAGGACGGAGGAGGACAAAGAGGGGGCTGCTGTCTTCAGCTTTCTGAAGAAGGGGTGGGGGAATGGTTATTTCTTTCTTCCTGGTAGGTCTGTGGAGCATGCGCGCACGCGCGCGTGTGTGTGTCCTGGAGCTTGAACTCAAGGCCTGGGCGCCATGCTCAGCTCCCACGCTCGAGGCTGGCGCTCTTCATCACTCGAGCCCCAGCGCCACTTCCAGCTTTTCCTGGATAGCTTATTGGAACCAAGAGGCTCATGGATGTTCTGGCTGGGGCTGGCCTCGAACCCTGATCCTCGGGATCTCAGCTTCGTGAGAGCGTGGCTGGGTTGACAGGCGTTGAGCCCTGGTCTCCCTCTGGCTTGGGTTGTCTCAACTGTGTGGGTCAGTGGAGTCTGGGGACAATGGGGAAGGAACCCCTCCCCCCCCCAGTCCTTGTCACTTTGGGGGGGCCGGGGCCTCCCTCCCCACACAGGCGGTGCTCCAGGCTTGGGGGGACGGGAACCTTTTGCATATAAAAAAGAAGAGCAAGGCTTCCGGGCGGCGGCAGTGGCGGCGTTGGTGCCATGGGTGAGTGAGGTGGGGTCGTGGCCCGCCCCCCTCGAGGGCACAGCTCCCGTGGCAAAACCGACACGACACCCGCGCACGCGCAGGGCCTCCGCGGAGAAGGAACTGTCTCAAGATGATGACTTTGATCTTTTTTTTTTTTTTTATGACAAACTTTTGAAAAAGAAGCCTTGGCGGGAAGTGCCTGCCATGGAATGTTCTCGTGGCGAGGCTGGCCGCGTGTGCACAGGGCACGTGGACAGACACGCGGGGACAGGTGTGGAGGACGTGGGCTCAGTCTCCCGTCTGCTTTACACCTGGAATCCACACTGGGCCGTGGCTTCCACTTGGAGGCCAGGCAGGGCTGGGGGGAGCTCGAAAGGGAGGAGGGGGAGCCGGGGGAGGACGAGGAGGGAGGTGCGCGGCCCTGGACAGCGATCCGCCCTTTCACGGGCACCTCTGGCGGTAGTGGAGTGTGAGGTCGCCCCCGCTCTTCCACACGAAGTGCTTCACGGTGCGCAGGTCCATGTTGGGGTCGAGTACCTGGGGAGTGGGTGTGGGGGTGGGGTAAGGACCCCAGCGTCTCCCACCCCGCACTCACATGCGTCCCCAGGCTCGCGGCCACTCACTTGATCCTGGCACAGAAGCTCGATTTTCTCCTCGGCCAGCACGGCGATGTCCTCCTCCTTCTCCTGCTCGCCCGTCTTCTCGTTGTTGGAGGAGCTGGTGGCCTGCGACTCGCCATCCAGGTTAATGATCTTCTCGTACACGTGCTCCATGACCTTGCGAACCTGCAGCATGTCGCTGGCCGACAGCCGGTCTCTGCGGGAGGGGCAGGTGGGCACTGGGGGGGACATCGTCCAGCCATCCATCTATCCATCCACCCATCATCCATCCAGCCATCCGTCTATCCATTCACGTATCCATCCATCATCCATCCATCCGCACCCTTTTTCCCAGGATTCTCTTGTTTGGTGACCACAAATAACCCAGTGCCGCTCGGCCTCAGGCTCTGTCCATTCCGGAAGTCTGGGGTTTCCTGTGACTAGATGGTGAGACTCGTGTTCTGGCATTCCTGACGTCCACACAGAATGGCTTATATTCTCTCTCTCTTTTTCCTTTTCTCTGCCCTGAAGCTTCAACTTGGCCCTGGGTGCTGGCCCTGCGCTCTTGCTCAAAGCTAGCCTCTACCACTTTGAGCCATAGATGGCGTCACTTTCAGTTTGCTGATGGTTCACTGGAGATAGTGTCACAGACTTTGCTGCCAAGGCTGGCTTTGAACTGCGATCCTCAGATCTCAGCCTCCCGAGGAGCTGGGATGACAGGCGCGAGCCACCAGCACTGGCTGAAAATTTCCTTTGTCCCCTGAGTCTCCACAAAACTCATGATACAAAGATCGGCTCCTAAACTGGGAGTCTGCACAGAGACAAGGTAAAATCAGCCTCAATTCTCAAATGTGCTGCCTAAGCGTTCCCGAGGAAGGATAATAGTAATTAAGACTCATTAACGTGGCTTAGGGATGGCATGGCGAGTGTGTTGCCTTACCTTCTCTTTTCTCTTTGGCCAGTCCTGGGGTTTGAACTCAGAGCACTGTCCTTGGGCTTTCTCAAGGCTAGAGCTCTACCCCCTGAGCCACGGCACCACTTCCCGCTTTTCCTGTGTCTGTGGTACTGAGGAATGGAACCCAGGGCTTGGTGCATGCTAGGTGAGCATCTACCACTAGGCCATGTTCCCGGCCCTGTTGACTTACTTTTTTAAGGTTTTTGCTCCTGAAGACGCATGAGGTTGGAGGTAGAAAGGAATCTTGTTGAACTTGGGCATGTTTTTCTGAAATACGAACGAGGTGGAGAGTCACTGTTTCTATGAGCAAATAAAATGCAAAGCGTTCCACAGACCGTGGCCGGCCCCGCCCTCCTCCACAAGTCAGGGTTAACTGTAAGTCACAGTCTCAGCCTTACCGAAGATGCACCACAAATGTGGGTTTTAGTTGGGCGGTAAAGTACATGTCAAGAGAGGAGAGTCTGGCGGGGCCTCCCTGTCCCGGCGGCCTCCAGCCGCGATCCTCGCATCCCGGCCTCCTGGGAGGCGGGGGCCGGGTGGGGCCACTTGCAACCAACCTCCCCCCCAACCCCGGCCCACCCCCGCTCCGTCCCGGCCCGACCCCAGCGGCTCTTACGTCCACCGTGATGTCGATCACCCACTGAGGCACCGTCTCGTTGAGCAGCATGGACTCCGTCTCGCCACCCGAGTCTCGGCACAGCAGCCTGCAGACACGGGCCAGGGTCGAGGGTCAGGGGTCGCTGCCCCTGCATGATCCTGCCTGGCCCCGGAGGGCAGGCTTCACCCCCAAGTATACGCTACTGCCTATCCCAGGGCTTGAACTCCGGGCCTGGAAGCGAGCCAGACCAAGCCCTTCGCGGCAGGGGCGGTGCCACCCTAGCGGGTCCCACCTGCACCCCGCCCCTCCCGCCTAATGGGCTGTGGGGAAGCCCACTCCACAGCGGATCCCAAGTATAGCCCCGCCCTTCCCGCCTGATTGGCCGTGGGGAAGCCCACTCCACAGCGGGTCCCAAGTGTAGCCCCGCCCCTCCCGCCTGATTGGCCGTGGGGAAGCCCACTCCACAGCGGGTCCCAAGTGTAGCCCCGCCCCTCCCGCCTGATTGGCCGTGGGGAAGCCCACTCCACAGCGGGTCCCAAGTGTAGCCCCGCCCCTCCCGCCTGATTGGCTGTGGGGAAGCCCACTCCACAGAGGGTCCCAGGTAGCCCCGCCCCTCTTCCTGATTGGCTGTGGGGAAGTTCACTTGTTCGTGGTTCTCAGGGGCAGCCCCGCCCCTCCCGCCTGATTGGGTGCTGGCACTGGGGCGGGCCCCAGAGCATCCTATCACGGCGGAGACCCTGCCCTTGACTCTGGAGAGAGGAGGCACGGGAGCCCCAATTCTTACTGTGTGAACGCGCTGACCCCAGGGCTTCACAGGCCGGGACCCCGAACCCTCCCCACTGGGCTCCCCAGTGTGCCTACCTGAAGAGGGTGCGGCCCCCGGCCTCGCCGAAGATCACGGGCGTGTGGGGGGGCACCTGGAAGTAGCCGTTCCCCTTTTGCACGCGGGTCTCCTGCTCTCCATTCACTGCAAAACACACGCAGAGTTGGGGTCGCCCAGGGCTCCCAGACAGCGGGGGTGGGGGGGAAGCGGGGTGTGTGAAGCAGCACCAGAGACTTCCTCTCCCAGGAACCCCGGACAGAAACCGCCAGGGGGAGATGTGGCAAGGCCGTGGAGTCCTGAACAAGAAGCTCAGGGATGTGGCCCAGGCCCTGAGTTCAAGACCCAGGACAGACCACACACACATACTCCCACCCACTCACCGTGGTTGACGTCATTGTCCTCTTCCTCCACGGGGTTCACGTGTGTGCGAGGCCAGTACTCGAGGAGAGCCTGCAGCAGCAGCCCCCCCAGATTCACTACAGCCAGGGGACCGAGGAGCAAACACAAACACAACGGAAAAGACAGCCCGTTAGCTGTCGTGTGAAAATGGAAGAAAGGAATACAACGTTTACATGTCAGGCGCAAGGTTTAGGTTGTTGTTGATTCTTTTTTTTTTCTGGGGGTGGGGGGACAGGGGGGGTCACGGGGGGATTTGAACTCAGGGCCTGGGCGCTGTCCCTGAGCTCTTCAGCTCAAGGCTACCACCCTACCCCTGGAGCCACAGCCCTACTTCTGGTTTTCTAATGCTTAACTGGAGATAAGTCTCATGGACTTTAGTGCCTGGGCTGGCTTTGAACCGAGATCCTCAGATCTCAGCCTGCTGAGTAGGAGGAGGGCACCTGGCTTGTTGATTCATTTTTAAGAGATGGGGGGGGGGGCTGTGTCTTCCTGAACTCAGTCCAGGCCGGGAGTACAGGCATACCCCACCCCACCAAGCCCAGCTAAAGCACAGCACATCTACTCCCTTACGAAGCCTCTAAAATGGCCACGTATGGCAAAAATCAAGGGACTCTGCCAAAGATGGAGAAAGCGATGAAGGCAGAACTTACATTTCGGATCTGACCCATCCGGGCTCGTGAAGCCAGCGTCTTTAGCAGAGACCCAAGCGGCAAAGCAGTCGCTCTCGTCCAAAGTAATGGTTAGCATCTACAAAAAGAGAATGAGGCTGGGGGCTGGTGGCTCACGCCTGCCATCCCAGCTACTGGGGAGGCTGAGGTCTGAGGATCGAGGTTCAAGGTCAGCCGGGGCATGAAAGTCCGTGAGATTCTCATCTCCAATGAACCACCAAAAAACCGGAAGTGGTGCTGTGGCTCAAGTGGTAAGAGTGCTAGACCTGAGCTGAAGAGCTCAAGGACAGTGCTCAGGCCCTGAGTTCAAGACCCAGGAGAGGCACCAGGAACAAACTAAAAATAACCGAAAAGCAAAGATGAGATTTCCACTACTCAAATGCCACAAAGCACAGCAGCTAACTTACCCCCGTTTTTAAGTCCACCGAGAACCAATTTGGCACGTACACCATTTTAAATCTTTTCTTGATTTCATCTTCAAAATCTACTTTGCCCAGATCTTCAACTTTGCATGCCTGTACATAAAACACGAAGGGTCACGTCAACACAAAGTGACTGATTTGAGACTTTGCCACTCAAAATTTTGTAGTTGTTTTAACATTTGTGTCATTTCAAAAAGAATGGTCTTTTTTTTTTTTTTTTTTGCTGATGGTTCAGTTGGTAGTGTCACAATGAAAACACCAGGTTTGAGTCCCAGTGTCGGACCAAATAAAGACGACAAAAAAAAAGTTCACTGAGGCCGGGTGTGGTGGCTCACGCCTGTCATCCTAGCTACTCAGGAGGCTGAGATTTGAAGATTGCAGTCTAAAGCCAGCCCTGACACTAAAGTCCATGAGACTTTTATCTCCAATTCACCACTAGAAAACCAGAAGTGGTGCTATGGCTCAAGGGGTAGGGCGGTAGCCTTGAGCTGAAGAGTTTAGGGACAGTGCCCAGGCCCAGAGCTCAAGACCCAAGACCAACAAAAAAGAAAAGGTCACTAATACTGATACACTGTCACACTTAGCCAGAAGCAGTGAAGCAACTGACAAGTCTCTGTCTCTCTCTGGTCTGGTGTTAGAGCTTGAACTCAGGGCCTGAGCACTGTCCCTGAGCTTTCTTTGCTCAAGGCTGGCGCTCTACCACTTGAGCCACAGCGCCACTTCGGCTTCTTGGTGGAAAGCTGGAAATTTAAAGATTCATGGATTTGCCTGCACACAGCGATCCTCAGATCTCAGCCTCCCGAGCAGCTAGGGTTATGGGCGTGAGCGCTGGTGCCCAGACACCACTAGCAATTAGTGGGAGAGGCCCAGATGCTAGTGGAATCAAGGATGGGAAACCTGAGTGTGGTCATTTTATGCGTGGACAGCATTTGGCCCAACTTGTAATATAAACCAGCCTGGAAGGGAAATAAAGGGACAGCTCCCAGACCCAGCTCAAGCTCTGGTCCCCAGTACTGGTGCGCGTGCGCACACGCGCACACACACACACACACACACACACACACACACACACACGCATAGAAAGGAAGAGTGGACAATCAATGACACCAACCTTCAGCACGTCCCAGTAGGCCACGTTATTGTTGGTGTCTTTGGTCAGTATATGCCTCTTGTCATTGAGAATGTGGCACTGGATGATGCTGGCGCCCCCTGCAGGTGAAGGAAGACACACAGCCAGGCTGAGCTTTCGTGCTCCATGTGGCCGTTCTACCACCTGAGCCACAGCCCCATTTCTGGCTTTTTGCTGGTTCCTTGGAGATAAGTCATATGGCCTTTCTTGCCCTGGCTGGCTTTGAACCACGATCGCAGCCTCCTGAGTAGCTGGGGTGGCAGGCGTGAGCCGCTGGCTCCTGGCTCATTCTCTAGGGTCTTTTCCCTTTCATTTATGGCGGGATTTCATTGAAAATGAGGCCATTACACCTTCATCATTGTGGATTCTTACATAGCTGCAATTAACCCCAATAAAGGGGACGATACCAGGCCGGTTCTAATAATCCCAGCTACTCAGACGACTGAGACCTGAAGATGGCCGTTCAAAGCCAACCTGAGGCAGGCCGTCTGAGACACACTTACCTCCCATGAACCAGCAAAAAGCCGGAAGTGGTGCTGTGGCTCTAGTGGTAGAGTGTCAGCCTTGAGCAAAAATGGTGCTCGGGCTGTGAGTTCAAGTCCCGGGACTGGCGTCAAAGGAATAACAGCTTGTGCATGTCTCACCTTTGATGACTTGGTCAGGCTGCGTACACAGGGGCGTGATGGGATTTGTGCAATCGTTGTCATAATCACCCGAGGCTCTGAAATTATGAATTCCTTTCAGTGTCTGAAGGAAAAAACCAAGAGTTACTTACTCCGTGCATTCTTTTTGGAGCTGCACCTGTCTGTGACAGCGGCAGCCAACTGTCACAATGCAATTATTCGCATGATTAAAAACAACAACAGTGGGGCCGGGAGTCTGGCCTAGTGGTAGAGGGCTTGCCTAGCATGCATGATGACCTGGGTTCGATTCCTTGATACCACATACATAGGAAAAAGCCAGAAGTGGTGCTGTGGCTCAAGTGATAGAGTTCTAGCCTTGAGGAAAAAGCCCAAGGACAGTGCTCAGGCCCTGAGTTCAAGCCCCAGGACTGGCAAAGAAAAAAACAAAAACCAAAAAAAATCAGAGAATAAAGGATGAGAAACACGTGCTGGTCAGCTGACTTATGGTCTTTTTACCTCTTCCTATAATGACTTAATACTAACTGCAAATGCAATCAATTACAATGTGCAATAATAATTAGAAAGACAACAACCACGACGATGAAGATGGGATAGGAGAAAAACTGCACAAAAGCAGTAGCACTCTGTTTTTTTTTTTTTTTTTGCCAGTCCCGGGCTTGAGCTCAGGGCCTGAGCACCG
This sequence comes from Megascapheus bottae, assembly GCF_031878675.1. Classification (NCBI taxonomy): domain Eukaryota; kingdom Metazoa; phylum Chordata; class Mammalia; order Rodentia; family Geomyidae; genus Megascapheus; species Megascapheus bottae. The sequence continues at coordinate 8,826,233 of NC_143540.1, read as the reverse complement.
TCCTTGGACTTTCTCAAGAGTAGAGCTCTACCACTTGAGCCTCGCTCCATTTCTGGTTTTTTCTATGTATATGGTACCGCCCGGGTCTTCGTGCCTGCTAGGCAAGCACTCAACCACTAGGCCAAACCCCCGGCCCCCTCTTTTTTTTTTTTTTTTTTGCCAGTCCTGGGCTTGGGCTCAGGGCTTGAGCACTGTCCTTGGACTTTCTCAAGGTTAGAGCTCTACCACTTGAGCCTCAGCATCACTTCCGGCTTTTTTCTATGTATGTGGTACCGAGGAATCGAACCCGGGTCTTCATGCATGCTAGGCAAGCACTTTAACCACTAGGCCAAACTCCCGGCCCAGTAGCACTCTTTTTTTTGCCAGTGTGCTCTACCATTTGAGCCACAGCACCACTCCTGCCTTATTCTGTAGATGTGGTGCTGAGGAATCGAACCCAGGGCTTCATGCGTGCTAGGTAAACACTCGACCACTAAGCCCCACTCTCAGTTCCCAGATGCTTTCTTTATTCAAGGCTGGTGCTCTACCACTTGAGCCACAGCGCCACATCGGGCTTTTTGGTGGTTCCCTGGAGGTAAAGTCACAGACTTTCTTGTCTGGGGCTGGCTTCGAACCTGGGTTCTCACATCTCAGCCTCCAGTAGCTGGGATGACAGGCGTGAGTCTATGATGCCCACTTTGCTTTGCTTTCTTTACTTGCTCTTCACACTACAGAGAGGCTGGCAGTGGTGCCACCTGTGGACCGCGGAGCCAAGGGTCCCCTGTCTCGTTTGGTGTGGCTACCCCCTCTGAATGTGAGAACCAGTCACATCCTGGGTGTGCCAGCGTCTTGTCATCTCAGCTGCTCAGGAAGGCTGAGGTGTGCGAGAGCCCTGTTCAAAGTAAGCCTGGCCGGACACATCTGTGAGATTTCATTGCCATCGTGGATCGGCTGGCTAAATGTCAGACTGGAGGCGTGGCTCAAGTGGTAGAACACTAGCCAGGAGCCCTTAGGTTCACGTCCCAGGTCTGGGACAAAAAAATCAAAACAAACAAGTACACAAACACCCCCAAACCTGGCTAGCACATCAGGGGTTCACTTACCCATTTATTGACCGTAGACTTTGTTGTGGCGACCCAGACGGCAGGGGGCGGGTCAGCGGATCTGTCCAGCTCCATCTGAAATGAAGAAAGAAGCACGGACGCTTGGTGGGGGATGGTCTCGTGTGGCGTCGCTGCACTGTTCCACTAACACAGCCTTACTGTCACCTTAGCGATGGCACAGCGAGGAGCTGGCCCCGTATACTAATGTCCCCAGCTCTTTTACTGGTGTGGCGTTCAGGCCAGGCTGGCTCCAACTTCAGATCCTCCTGCCCCATTCTCTTACATACCTGGATTACAGGCATGCGCTCCCAAGCCCAGCCGACGCCAAGTTTTTTCTAAGTACCATCAGCCAGGGGGACCTAAATGAATGCCGTTAAGAAGGACGGAGGGCTTTCTTTTTGCTCTTTCAGTTATTACTTTTGTGCCAGTCCTGGGGCTTGAACTCGGGGCCTGGGCACTGACCTTGGACTTTCTCAAGGCTAGCACTCTACCACTTGAGCCTCAGCACCACTTCTGGCTTTTCCTATGTATGTGGTACTGAGGAATCGAACCCAGGTCTTTCCGCATGCTAGGCAAGCACTTTAACCACTAGACCACACTCCTGGTCCCCATGCCAGCTTTGAGCCGTGATCCTCAGACCTCAGCCTCCCGAGTCTCCGGGATTACAGGCAGGCCTCGTGTTTTAGCGCAAAGGGGAGGACTTGCCTTGAGCACGGGCGCCTTCTCCTCGCAGATCAGCACACGGAGGTCGGGGTTCCTCAGGTCAGTGCAGTAGATCTTGCGGTCGCGCCCTCCTGAGTACACGTGCGTGAAGGCCTCGTTCACCTGCAGCGCCCACACCCCTTCGTCGTGCACGCGGTACGTGGCGATGCACCGCTGCTGGCCCAGCGACCACAGGCGGATGGTCCCGTCCGAGCTGCCGGACAGACACTGCGAGCAGACGACAGGAAGGTCACGCGGGGCTCTGCACACTTACCCCTTCCAACGCCGACGCTGGCGCTCTACCACTGGAGCCACAGCGCCACTTCTGGCTTTTTCTGTGTCTGTGGTACTGGGGAATCGAACCCAGGGCTTCCTGCATGCTAGGCGAGCACTGTACTGCTAGGCCACGCTCCCAGCTGTAGTTCTTTTTCAAGAGTGGGGCCAGCCTGGGTGGCTCTGCGCTGGCAGGCCGGGCCCGGGTCTGGGGCATGGCCGGGTAGGGTACCTGAGTGCCATCTCGGTTCAGCAGCAAAGCCTTCACGTTGTCCGTGTGGCCTTTGAGCTTCATCAACTTTGCGCATGTCCTGGGGTCCCACACCCTCAATACCTGTGGAGTGAGAGCCCGGGGGAGGGGGGCGTGTCACGCTGGACAGGGCCACGCCATGCCATGCACCGTCCTAGCTCACTTGGGAGGCAGAGATCTGGAGGATCGGAGTGAGAGGCCCGCCCCGGAAGGAAGCAGAGGCTCTGAGCTCTCATTTCAACAAGTAAGCTGGAGACGGAGGCTCACGACTGTAATCCCAGGCACGGGGGAAACTGTAGGGGACCAGGGGTCCCCCACATAACTAGGCCCCCTCCAAAAAAAGGGCTGGGGGCACACGGTAGAGCCAAAGAGCCAAATGACAATGCAAGGACCAGAGTTCAAGACCACAGGACTTGAAGCTGTTAGCAGACACTTGCTTTTGCTCCTGGGCTGGGGCTCTAGGACTGAACCATGCCTCCAGCCCCTTTCTGTTTTCTTTTTGAGGTGAGAGTCCTCCCTGTGTTTGCCCAGGCTGGTCTCAAACTCGTGGAGTCAAACGATTCCCAAGCACACAGCCCCGAGAGTGTTGGGACTACAGGCAGGAGCCACGCTGCAGGGCACTGTCTGCCTATGGGGTTGTCACACTGATGCCATCCATGCCTTGGCGGGTTGTTTTGGTTCCAATCCCCCCCCCCCCCCCCCTTGTCCCCTTACCTTCTCTGTGGACCCTGACACAATGATGGTTCCCAGCTGGTTCATGGCAAGGCTGTAGATGGAATCCTTGTTTCCACTTAAAGAAGAGGCTGTTGAAGAGAAAAGGCAACTTTATTTTTTTCCCAGTCCTGGGGTTTGAACTCGGGGCCTGAGAACTGTCTTGGAGTTCCTGTTGCTCAAGGCTGGCACTCTACCACTTGAGCCACTGCCCCTGGGTTTCTACGTGGGTGAAAAATGAAGGAGAGCAAGCTGAGCATGCGCAGATCTTCAGCCATTTCCTGCCAGCCAGGGAAAGGTAAAGTCAAAGATAGGACAGCTGGCGCCAGACGAGGTGGCTCACGCCTGTCAGCCTAGCTACTTGGGAGGCTGAGATCTGAGGATCGAGGTTCAAAGCCAGCCTGAGGCAGGACAGTATGTGAAACTCTCATCTCTGATGAACTACCAAAAAGCCCAAAGTGGTGCTGTGACTCAAGTGCTAAAGTACCAGCGATGATCAGAAAAACTCAGGGACAGTACCCACGCCTGGACGCACCCACGCGCGCGCACACACACACACACACACACACACACACACACACACACACACACACACACACAGCACCTTACTTGTGACAGTGTTATTTGAGGCAGTTAACGCTGTGAGAGTATTCACGTCCCAAAGGAATATTTGTCTGTCCAGTCCGGCCGAGGCTACTAATTCTTTATCCTTGGCGTAGGCCAAGGCTTTTACATAATCCTGAAATACAGCACACACGCCGTCATCTCTGCGAGCACTGGCAAACGAGCCTCCCCAAACACCGAGGGCCAGCCCCTTGCGAAACCACACCTTGTGCGTCCTTAGCGTCGACATGCAGAATCCCTTGTGTGCATTCCACACTTTCACAGTTGTGTCAGACGACGCGGAAATCACTGCAAGAGGCCGAGAAGGGGGGATAGAATCCTCAGGAGACAGAATGGAGCAACGAAATGCCAGTACTGGGGCTTGAACTCAGGCCTCATGCTCTTACTTAACTTTTTTTCGGGGGAAATCAAGGCTGGTGTTCTACTACTTGAACCCCAGTTCTACTTCTGGTTTTGTGCTGGTTAACTGGAGAAAGCGTTTTGCCTTTCCTGCCCTGAAGGCCGGCTGCACTCTCCATTCTCCTGTCCCAGCCTGAGAAGCTGGAATTACAGCCGTGAAGCCACCAGTGTCCAGCCAGACACACAGTCTTAAAGGTGTTCTCTACAAGTATTGTGTGTTACTTCAAATCACACACGTGTGCACACACACACGTTTTAAAATAGACAGAGGAAACGCTGTTAATGTTTAAGTGAAGGCTCAACTAATGAATTTTTTTTTTTTCTTGGCAGTACTGAGATTTGAACCCAAAGTCTTGTATGAGGCACACTTTTGGTTCACCAACTAATTTGATCCAAAACATTTCTTATTTGGGCTGGTCCTGGCTACCAGCTGTCATTCCAGCTACTCAGGAGGCTAAAATCTGAAGGATCCTGGTTTGAAGCCAGCCTGGGCTAGGAAAGTCTGTGAGACTCATATCTTCGAGGAATCACCAGGGAACCGGAAGTGGCGCCATATATATATATATATATATATGGCTCAAAGTCTCAAAGTGTTAGAATGGTAGCCCTTGAGTAAAAGAGCTCAGGGACAGCTCAGGCCCAGAGTTCAAGCCCCAGGACCGGGATGTTAAAAAAATAAATAATAAATTATTTATGTGAAGTGAGATCTCCCAAAAGCCAAGTACCCCAAAGCAATGCTTACGGGTTTTCCCGTTGCAGCAAACTGCAATGTCATTCACCCAGTCTGTATGATGCTCCATCGACGCTATGTAGGGGTCTTGCTAGAATCAAAAGAAAAACCACAAAGCTGTGCCAGAGACTAAAGGACGTTACACATGAAAGATCCTTCCACGTTATTCCATTAAGTCACACACGGCTCTAAAAAAAACTACATTCAGACAAGACTTTGACCAAAAAGATGACAGCCTTTTTTGGTTTTTTTTGCTCAAGGCTGGTGCTCTGTGGCTTGAACCACACCTCCATGTCTAGTTTTCAGTGGCTAGTTAACTGGATTTGTCTGCCGAGGCTGGCTTCAAACCATGACTCTCAGATTTCAGTCAGGTGTGAGTCCCTAACACTGCTTTGGTTCAGTAATAAAAGCCTCAGTGTCCTGAAGAAATGCTTAATTATTGTTTTTTGAACAATATAAAATTTCAATAGGGGCTAGAACTCTTAATTACAATGATTGTACCAAGTAAGTTTCCTTAAATAGATTCTTTGTAATGCATAATGTATGGACAGGTGAACTCAAAAGACATAAAATATATTTCTACATAAACCCCTTTCACGAAGGGAAAGCTTGAACCCTCAACACATGCTTTACTGTGTGCGGGTGTGTGCGCGTGCGTGCGTGCGTGCGCTGGTCATGGGGTTGAACTCAGGCTTCGGGCCCCGTCCCTGAGCGTCTGTGCTCAAGGTTAGCGCTCTACCACATAAGGCCGCTTTTTGGTGGTTCCTGAGCAGAGTTTCATGCACTTTCCCGCCCAGGCTGGCTTCCAATCACAATCCTCCAATCTCAGCCTCCCGAGTAGCCGGGACGACAGGTGTGAGCCACCGTGCTGAGCTCCTCAGTGACTTTTGTTCAGTTAGAGGCTCTCTGGCTTTCCGAGGGAGGACAGGCACGACGTGAGGGGAATCTGCAGACTCGGGGAGAGGAGAGCCCCAGGGATGTGACGAAGCATGAGGCTTGGAGGCAGGGAAAGCTGTTTGTCTGCTTTTAGCTGTCAAAGCCTTCCTCCTGCAATCTGTACTCCCTCCGAGAAGAAATGGAGCCTGAGGCTACACACAGAGGCTAGGAGATCGCCATGTCAACTCAGAAACTAGACTCGGGGTTCTCACGCTGCTTTCATTGCCAGGAGTAGTTTTGTAGAGACGAGGATTTAGTTACATCCTGCATTGGAGATGCATCCTGGGCAGAGAAAAGAGCCTTCGGGGTGGAAAAGAACTGAGTTTTGATCTTGTCATAAATAAAGGAGAGGCCAGGTGAGCCATGGAGGCTCATAATAGCAGCCAATGCAACTCTTCAGGAAGCTGAGAGCTGAGGATTATGGTTCGAAGCCAGCCCAGGCTGTGAGCCTCTTATCTCCCAAGAAATGACTCAAAAAAAGAAAAAAAAAAAAAAAGCCAGAAGTGGAGCTGTGGCTATAGTGGTAGAGGGCTAGCCTTGAGCAAAAAAGCTTAGGGACAGCCTGAAGGTCCTGAGTTCAAGCCCCAGGACCTGCCATCACCCCTAAATAAAAATTTAAAAAATATAATATAATAAAACTAAAAGTATAAAAAAAAAAGCAATTCTGCTAAGGACAATCTCTTTTCCTGCACCAAACATTAAGCCTATAGAGCAACTTCTTAAAGACAAACTGGAAAACACAAAGACTAGGCGCAGGGATAAAAGCTCATCAAGGTCTTATTTTTTTCCCTCTTGTGTCAGGGTCAGGACACTAGCCTTTGGCCTTTTCCTTTCAAGGCTGGTGTTCTATTCCATGTCTGGCTTTTTTTTTTGTTTTGTTTTTTTTTCTGGTTCATTGGAGATGAGAGTCTCACGGACTTTTTCTGGCCTGGCTGGCTTTAAACCATGATCCTCGGAGCTCAGTCTCCAGAGCAACTGGGATGACAGGCAGAGGCCTTGGTACCAGGATCAAAGGCTCTTAGATGTCTCTTGCTCATCAGTTAACTGGGGATTTCTGGGGGCCTGTGGCGAGAGGGAGGTTAGCTGAGAATTAAGATTCTGGTGGTCATGAAAGGGCCAAGATATCTGTCACCAATTAAGTGCTCATTAATTAAATATCCCTTGGCCCTACCTGTCCCTTCTCTGCCACGTCCCTCAGAATATAGGCATTCAAACCTAAGGCCCCAAAGCACTGGGGTTTTTCACATATATAAGTTTTGTTGTGCACTTTAAAAGAAGCCTTTAGTCTTATATTATTATCCTTATCTTATTTGATTTATATTCAATGTAATTGGGATGTAGAGTTTTGTTAGGAGCCCAAATCTCGTGTGTGTGTGTGTGTGTGTGTGTGTGTGTGTGTGTGTGTGTGTGTGTGTGTGTGCAGCTTTTATTCCTGCTCCTTTACGGCAGAGAGCTCTGAAAAGCAAAGCTAGTTTTTATGTATGAAGATCTTGCTTTAGTTGAACTACTTCTGAAATTCCCTTTGGGATGTCTTTGGTCAGAGGCTTACACGGATGGCTATGTCTTGGTAGTGGGTGCCAAAACAAACACGGGGTGCTGGTGGCTCACCTGTCATCCTAGCTCTTTAGGAGGCAGAGATCTGAGGATCACGAGTCAAAGCCAGCCCAGGTAGGAAAAAAATCTGTGATGGCACCGTGGCTCAAGTGGTAGAGAGCTAGCCTTGAGCACAAAAGCTCAGAGATAGGGCCCAGGCCCCGGGTTCGAGCCCCAGGATGGGAACGAACACACACACACACACACACACACACACACACACACACAACTAAACAAAAAGCCCTCAGCACTCAGAGAGCTCAGGGTGGATGAATGTGAGGAAGAGAGGAAAGGTGGGCTCCTGGGTTTACCTTGTGTTGATTGACACTCCATATTCTGATGATGGAGTCTCTGCCGGCGGTGAAGAGCCGGTTGAGCGCAGGGTCCAGCTGCAGGGCGTTGACACCATTCCGGTTATGTCTCTCCACCTCATCACGGATGACATAGGAAACCTGACAAGACACCCGATCCGTGTTACCAGCCAGGAAACCAAGTGCTATTTCTCACAGGAAACTTGCTTTTGGTTTTTGTGTGCTAATACTGGGGACCTGAACTCAAGGCCCCAGCATGGTCCCTTAGCTTTGTTCTTCAAGAGATGGGGTTGTTGTTTCTACTTGTTTTTTTTTTGGTGCCAGTTTCAGGTCTTGAACTCAGGGCCTGAGCCCTGTCCTTGGGCTTTCTCAAGGCTAGAGCTCTACCACTTGAGCCTCAGCACCACTTCTGGTTTTTTCTATGTATGTGGTACTGAGGAATTGAACCTGGGTCTTCGTGCATGCTAGGCAAGCACTCTACCACTAGGCTAAACTCCTGGCCCCTGGCATTTTCCCCTGTTGAGCCACATCTCTACTTCTGGCTTTTTGGGGGTCCTTTGGAGATGAGATAGCTGTTCAAGTCTCAGGACTCACACCAAACACCAACCAACCAAAAGAAAAACCACCGATCAAACATCAGCATCCAAAATCGTTGCCGGGTTCTCTCCCTCATCATCTAACCACCCTGTGCTCCGGCAATCCAGATCTGAGCCTTTTCCACCCAATGGAAGATATAATGGGGGCATGAGTGGGCAAGGCTAGGGGTTAGCTGGTCCCGCCCCTTCGGCAAAGCCCCTCCCACGGCACAAGCCCCGCCCCCATCCATCACCGCCCGTCATTTCTAACCCGCCCCTACGCTTGCCCCGCCCACTCACACAGCTGCTACCTCTCGCTCCACCCACCGTGGCTCTCAGTCCCGCCCCTTCCCATCTCCCCACCCACTCACCTAGCGGCACCTCTTGCCCCGCCCACCTCACGTCGGCTCCCAGCCCCGCCCCTTCTCTCGCCCCGCCCACTCACCCAGCTGCTACCTCTGGCCTCTACCACCGCGGCTCCCGGCCCCGCCCACCGCGGCTCCCGGCCCCGCCCCTTCTCTCGCCTCGCCCCGCCCCCTCCCCCCCCCCCCTGCTCGGTTCCCGGCACCGCGCGGCCGAGCGCGCGCCTTCCTCGCCGCCCCGGCTTCCTCAGGCCGTTGGCGCCGCGGCCTCCTCGCTTCCCCGCTCCCCTCGCCACGCGGGACCGGGACCGGGGCCAGGGCCTCCCCGCGTCCCTCCCCATCCCACCCGCGCCTTCCCCGTCCGTTAGCGCCGCGGCCCCTCCCCTCGCCGCCCGGCCGCGCTCCTCCCTGGGCGTCCCTCTTCCCCCTCACGCTACGCCGCGCGCAGCCGGCCGGCCGCGGCCCGAAGCGTCCGCCCGCTCACGGCGGGCCCCAGCCTGCGAGCGGCATCCGGGAGGTGGAGGAGCGGGGCCTCCCTCACCTGCACTTTCCTCCGCCCCGCCGTGTTCTGCCGGTGATGCGCCGCCATCTTGCATGTTGACACTGCGACGTCACTTCCGGGAAGGAGCGTCCCGACCGGATGTCCCGCCCTCTCCCCGCTCGCCCCTCCCCCGGCTCGGCCCGGTTTGGTCCAGGACAGGCGGGGCGGGGCGGGGAGGCGGTTGCCTAGGTGACGGGTGGCGCATGCGCATGCCAGTCCTGGGGGGCCTGACCTCCTGGCCTGGGCGCTGCCCCTGGCTTTTAATTTTATTTGTATTATTCTTTTCACTCAAGGCTGGGCCTCCGCCATCTGCGCCACTGGCTCTTCGCATGGACTTTATTTTTTTTAGATCTCCTGTGACAGCCTCCATCATCATCATCATCATCATCATCATCATCATCATCGTTATTATTGTTGGTGGTGGTGGTGGTTATGGGACTTGAACTCAGAGCCTGGGCTCTGTCCCTGGGCTTTCTCATGGCTACAGCTCTTAACCACTTGAGCCACCTGCTTTTCCTCGGTATGTGGTACCCAGGTCTCTGTGCAGGCTAGGCAAGCACTCTACCACCAGGCCAGACTCCCAGCCCCCACTTCCAGCTTTTTTTGAGGAGCTAAGGATTATGATTATCATTGCCTTGCTAGCTCCTTTATTTTATTTGGTTTTTTTTTTTTTTTTACGTGCCACTATTAAAAACACAACCCAAGCCGGCTGTCGTGGCTCACGCCTGTCATCCTACCTACTCAAGAAGCTGAGATCTGAGGATCGAGGTTCAAAGCCAGCCCAGGCCCAAAAGGACTTGAGACTCTTATCTCCAGTTAACCATTGGAAAGCAGCAAGTGGGGATGTGACCCAAAGGGTAGGGCGGTAGCCTTGAGGTGAAGAGCTCAGGGACAGCGCCCAGGCCCAGAGTTCAAGTCACACAACCTACTATAAAGCCCCACAACCTAATGTATATATACATATGTATACACATATATGTATATATGTATATATACACACATTTATATAGATGACCTTGTCCGTTTTCCATCCTACTTGTGCCTCTTGCCACTAGAGGGCAGCAGAGACCCATGCAGGCCCTAAAGCCTCAAGTCAGGCATGAGAGTTTAGTTTAATCCTCAGTGATACCAGCCATGTAGTGGTGCTGGAGGCATGGCTCAGTTGGTAGAGCACTAGCCAGTGAGTTAAAAGCAGCAGGAACAGAGTTCAAGTCTACATCTTGGAACTAAAAGAAAAAGAAAAATCATGAAGTACCTTTTGGGGGAGATTTTTTTTTTTTTCCTACAAGGTGCTATAACTCTGTAGGGAAAGAAAATAAAGGAAATTGGGGCCAGGAGCATAGCCTAGTGGTAGAGAGCTTGTGAACACGCACAAAGCCTTGGGGGTTTGATTCCTCAGTACCACATAAACAGGAAAAGCCAGAAGTGGCAGAGCACTAGCCTTGAGCCAAAAGTGTCCGAGGATGGTGCTCAGGCCATGAGTTCGAGCCCCAGGATTAGCAAAAAAATAAAATAATAAAGGAATTTTTGTGTAATGACAAGGATACTGGTACCAATGGGGTGGATATCTGTGGATCCACCCTTAGGGAAATATCTTAAATTTATTTTTAATTTTTTGTTTTTCATGGGGCTTGAACTCTGGGCCTGGGCGCTGTCCCTGAGCTCTTCAGCTCAAGGCAAATACTCTACCACTTGATCCACAGCACCATTTCTGGTTTTCTGGTGGTTCATTGGAGATAAGAGTCTTTTGGACCTTTATGCCTGGGCTGGCTTTGAACCTCGAACCTCAGATCTCAGCCTCCTGAGGAGCTAGGATGGCATCCATCTTTATTTTGCTCACTCGGTGAATACATCCTTGCTTACTATCCCCGGCATTAAGTCTCTTATAAAACATGGCATAAGCCAGATGCTGGGGGCTCACACCTGTCATCCCAGCTACTCAGCAGGCTGAGATCTGGAGGATCGCAGTTTAGAGCCAGCTGGGGGACAGGAAAGTCCACAAGACTCATCACCAATGAACCACCAGAAAACCAGAAGTGGAGCTGTGGCTCAGGTGGTAGAGCGCCAGACTTTAGTAGAAAAAAAATGAAGTAACCCCTCCTCCCCCAATCCCCTGAATTGACCCCGCTGCTCAAACCCCCCAACTCCCAGCTTTCCACTGAATTCCTTCAGCACTTCTGTTTTTTGGGGATGAAGGTTGGGGTTCACTAAAAGCAAGCTTTCAGGGAAGCTTTTAAGTTAGCTGTACTTTCTGCCTAGCCATGGAAACCCAGCCCATTGACCCATCAGGCTTGCTAGACCAAGAATGAACAGGACACCTCCAAACACATAAAAGCATACCCCGAAATTGTCCAGCTCACAGGAGCTGGGGGGTGAGCAGGCCTCTCCCCACAGAAACCACAGGCATCCTTTCTCTCTCTACACTGCCCAGTGCCTTGCAAGCTGCATTTCCGGCTGTTAAAAAAAAAAAAATAACCCTTCCTGGCCCCGATAATTTGCTGTGCACAAAGCCAGCCGCTGGGGAAAATGTAGTGGGCGGGGTGGTTTCCATGGTAACAGGCTAATGCACACTTTTCCCCTGCTGGCACACCCATTAAGTGAACTCTCTCTGGCAGGGTTGGGTGAATGGGGAAGGTGAGGCCTTTGCCATCTGTTTCAGTGGAAAAGCTGTCTTTCATGAGCCAGCTCCAGTCCCATGGAGTACACTTGGCCTTGGACTTTATATTTAAAAACAAATGTTGTATTCTTTATTTTTTGTGCCAGTCCTGGAACTTGAACACCACTGTTCTTGAACTGCTTTTTGCTCAAGGCTAAGTGCTCTATCATTCTGAGCCATGTATATGGGAATTATTGGAGAGAAGAGTCTCATGAACTTTCCTGCCCAGGCTGGCTTTGAACCACGATCCTCCAGATTTAAGACTCCTGAGCAGCTGGGATCATAGACGTGAGCCACCAGTGTGATTAGCTTCAAGAGCTCATATTTATGAGAAACTGGGCATTTCGGTCCCTTTAAGAATATATACAAAGGGTTCTCGTAAGTTACCAAAGCACATTAGAAAAAGAAAAATGAACCATCAGATACGAACAGGCATCCCCTGGAGAAAGAAAATAAATGGCTGGATGTGGTGGCTCACATCTGTCACCCTAGCTACTCAAGAGGCTGAGATCTGAGGATCGCGGTTCAAAGCCAGCCCGGGCACTAAAAATCAAGAGGCTCATCTCCAATTAACCACTAGAAAATCGGAAGTGGTGCAGTGGCTCAAGGGGTAGGGTGGTTGCCTTTAGCTGAAGAGCTCAGGGACAGCACCCAGATCCAGAGATCAAACCCCACAACCGACACAAAAAAAAAGAAAAAGAAATGGCTTAAATGATATGTAAATATCTTTCATCTCATTTATAAGGAAGAAACAGATGTAGTTATATCAATATTACTTCTCACCTACGGATCGGAAAAGATCTGAAAGTTTAATAAGACACTATGTTCAGATGATGTGGGAAAAACCATGATTTCACTGACTCTGAGTGGGAGGGTAAATGCATGTAATGACTGCAGGGAGAAATAGAGTAGCTGTTCTTGTAGAAATTCAGCTTGCTGCTATACTAACAGTTGCGTTAAAAATTACACAGAGAGGGGCTGGGAGTCTGGCCTAGTGGTAGAGTGCTTGCCTAGCATGCACGAAGACCCAGGTTCAATTTCTCAGTACCACAAACATAGAAAAAAGCTGGAAGTGGTGCTGAGGCTCAAGTGGTAGAGCTCTAGCCTTGAGAAAGTCGAAGGACAATGATCAGGCCCTGAGTTCAAGACCAGGACTGGCAAAAAAAAATACATGGAGGTCTGGCACTGGTGGCTCACATCTGCCATTCCGGCTACTCAGAAGGCTGAGATCTGAGGGTCATGATTCGAAGAAAGCCTGTGAGATTCACACACATGCGTGCATACCCCCCCCCACATACACACAGGTATGAACTGTAACAAATTGCATGGGAAACACCCCTGAACCTGTGGTTACTGAGGATATCCATATTGTGTTGTGCCCCAGTCCTGGGGCTTGAATTCAGGACCTGGGGGCTCTCACTTGGCTCAAGGCTTGCAGCTCTCATGACTGGCTGGGGCTACACCACTACCCCTAGCTGTTTGGGGGTGACTGAGAGTTGAGTCTTGAGGGTGTATCTGCCTAGGTTGGCTTTGAACCTCATCTTCACATCTCAGTCTCTTGAGTAGCTAAGATGACAGGCGTGAGCCACCAGTGCCTGGCAAGATATACAAATATATATATATATGTGTGTGTTTATGGAGGAATATATAGACATCTATTATAGACCTATTTTAGATATGTATCTATCATAGATATATCAAGTATTATAGATAGATACCTAATAGTTTATAGATATAAAATACACATCTCTTGTGATACATATGATATCTATCATAGATGAATAGTATATATTATAGATGTATAATATATCCATTATAGATACAGATCATATAATATGTCTATTATAGATATATGTTGTATATGTATTATGGGTAGAGATCATATAATATCTATCATAGATATACATTTTATAATGCATTATAAATATCTATATAGCTATTATAGACAGCAGTCATATATATCTATAATAGTACACATGTAGCTATTATAGATACATATGTAAGATATCTATTGCAGGTGTATATCATATATCTATTATAAAAATCATGTATCATATACCTATCATAGACACATATTATGTACAATATATCTATTACAATTGTATGTAATGTATATCTATTATAGATATATATGATATATCTACTATGGATATGTATCATAAATAATATATCTATTATATATAGTATCTATGATAGATAGATATCATATATCTATTATAAATGTGTATCATATACAATATGTCTATTTAACACATATATAACATATATAAAGTTTATGTGGGTTATATCTTTGAAATGTGCCCTCCACTGCTTCATTTTTCCCATCCCAGCAAGAAAAAACACTGGAAGACACTGTTCGTAGCTGAGTCTGTTAAAAGCAGCTATGTTTCCGAGGGGTAACATTTTTGATGACTTTTCTACATTTGGTTGTTTTTTTTTTTTTTTTTTTTTTTTTTTTTTTGCCAGTCCTGGGCTTGAGCTCAGGGCCTGAGCACTGTCCTTGGACTTCCTCAAGGCTAGAGCTCTACCACTTGAGCCTCAGCACCACTTCCGGCTTTTTTCTATGTATGTGGTACCGAGGAATCGAACCCGGGTCTTCATGCATGCTAGGCAAGCACTTTAACCACTAGGCCAAACTCCTGGCCCCTACATTTGGTTGTTTTTAAAGAAGGAAGAAAAAAGAAAACCCCCCCACACGATGTCTCTCTGGCCTCTGTTAATGCTTTTTGATGAACAGCACAGACTGTCGTTCCAGCATTTATTTTCAGGAACCCCCTAATTGCAACTCATCAAGCATTTACCTTGCATTTCCCAGCTCTAGCTGCAGGTACATTTTTAGACGTGAGGCACATATAATTACAGGAGAAGCTATAGAAATGAGTCTAAAAAATAAATAAAAAGGAAGAGATGAACCCTCATTACTTATTGCTTAAGCATTGCTACCTACACAGATCGGAAAGAGAAAGCAACACCTGAAATAGAATTTGCAAAGCAAGGAATCTCCTGGCAAGGGGCACTTTTAAAAACTGATTATTTTTTTGCAGGTCTTGGGGCTTGAACTCAGGGCCTGGGTGCTGTCCCTGAGCTCCTTCATATTCAAGATTGGTGCTCTACCACTTGAGCCACAGCCCCCACCTCTGGTTTCCTGGTGGTTCATTGGAAGAGCAGAGTCTCATGGGTTTTTCTGTCCCGGGGCTGGCTTTGAACTGTGATCCTCAGATCTCAGCCTCCTGAGTAGCTGGGATGACAGGCCATGAGGTCTCAACTCTACTCTTTGTTTTGTTTTGTTTTTGCTTCTAGAAATAAAAGTAGATCTGAGAGAAACAACTGGGTGTGCTTCAGATCCTGGCCAGCTCTGCCCAGTGGTCTGGCTCAGATTCCCTGTCCAACAGACTCCAGGAACTATCATCTCTCACTCCTCAAGCAAGCTTCGAAGACCCCAGGTTCACCATGAGGATGCAGCAGGTCCCCCCGCTCTGCTCCCATTGGTTGGGCTTAGGTTCAGGCCCTGCTCGTGATTGGCTTAGTGTGGATAGGGTGAGATGCATTTACATAGCTCATCCCTCTTGCAGCAGGCCCCGCCCCTCTGCTCGGATTGGCCGAGCTCAGGTTCGCATGCTGCTTGTGATTGGCTAGTGTGGATAGGGTGATCTACATTTACCTAGGGTATCCCTCAGGCAGGCCAACCCCACCCCTCATACAGGAGGCCACGCCCCTCTGCTCGGATTGGCCGAGCTCAGGTTCACCGGCGGCTGGTGATTGGCTTATTCAGAGAGGGCTCCCGATTGGCTGCTTTACATAGGGGGAAGACTGTAGTTACATTGTATTCGCCTTGTTTGTCCCCTAATAAGATGAACAGGTAGACAAGCAATCTCACAGCACACCTGCACGCTCTGCTTTCTTTCTGGAACCTTCTGAGCTGCAAAATTTTGTTGTTGTTTTATTCCATCTTGGAAAAGCCAGTTAAGATGGAACCTCAGATTTCCCAAATCCTTCCTGTCCTCCCCAAACAGTTCCTCTTTTCCTCTCCACATCTGCTGACTTTGTCTTAGTATGTGTGGGGGGATTTGAGGGAGGGAATCATCAACTAGAGCCAGGCAACCAGGAGTTGTTAAAAAACAAAACAAAACAAAAACAAACAATCCACTTGGGCAGAAAAATCTCAAATCTCTGCCTCCTGAGTTGTTGGGATTACAGATGTGAATTACCAGTGCCAGTCTATGGTGCTTTGTTTCTGCTCTCTCTCTCTCTCCCTCCCTTCCCTCCCTCCTTCCCTTTCTGTCTCTCTCTCTCTCTCAGGCTCCTGCAGAAGGTGCTCTGTCCTTCCCTTTTGCAAACACTCCTGCAAATCTCAGGGTCCCGGAGGCCAGGGTTTCTGAGCACTTTCCCCGGATTCCCCAGAGAGCCTCTGAGATCGGCTCAGTAAAACTTTAATGTTTGGAAGTCAATTAGGGTAGAGAGAATTTCTGTTGTAATCAAAGGAGGTGATGTGTTTATTGGAAAGGTGCAAACTGGAGATTGGAAAGAGGCAAATGGGGTTGACTGTGGGAAGCTAATGGCTTGGGCTGGAAGATTGACTTTAATTTATATTTATATTTATAATAATAATAATAATAATAATTGTTATTATTAGGCAGGCACTGGGGCTTGAATTCAGGGCCTAGGTGTTGTCCCTGTGCTCAAGGCTAGCGCTCTACCATTTGAGCCACCGCTTCACTTCAGTTTTCAGGTGGTTTGTTGGAGAGAAGAGTCCTGTCCTGGCTGGTTTTGAACCACGGTCCTTTGAGTCTCAGCCTCCTGAATAGCTGAGATGACAGATGTAAGCCATCGGGTACCTGGCCTCACACAACCTTTCTGTTCAGAGTCTATTAAGCCATTAAAAAGAAATGATCCCCGAGTAGGCCAGGAAGATTCATGGGATGGAAGCTAATTTCCTTTTTCCATTGTGGAAACAAATTTCCTCTTCTGATCCCTGATGGACTTAGAGTAGACAACAGGACTGTTGGCTTTCTCTTGGTTTTTTGGTCCTCAAAGGACCTAATGTTACTCTTCATTTGGCAGTTTATTTATTTATTTATGTTGTTTTCTTTTTGTGCCAGTCTTGGGACTTGGACTCACTACCTGAGCACTGTCCCTGAGCTGCTTTGTGCTCAAGGCTGGTGCTCTACCACTTGGGCCACAGCACCGGCTTTTTTCTGAGCAGTTGGTTGGAGATAAGAGTCTCATGGACTTTCCTGCCCAGGCTGGCTTTGAACCGTGATCCTCTAGATCTCAGCTTCCTGAGTAGCTGGGAATGATAGGTGCTAAGCCACCAGCACTTGTGCTCCCCCGATTCTGAATGAATGCAGTCTCTCTTTTACATTTCCTGTTGGATTCACTGGAAAGTTAAGGAAGCATGAGTTGGGCCTTTCTTCACTTCGTGGTTTCCAGTTGGAAATTTCTCTGTGGCTTACGGAATGGCTATTTTCATATTTTGCCTTGGGGGAACAATCACTTTACCTAAAAAGAAAAGCCATTTCTTGGTAATGGTGGCTCACACTTTAATTACTCAGGAGGCTGAGATCGGGAGGATCGGGGTTCAAAGCCAGCCTGGTCAGGAAAGTGCAGGAGACTTGTCTCTCCAATGAACCACCAAAAAGCCTGAATTGGTGCTGTGGCTCAAGGAGTAGAGCACCAAAACTATGTTTATACTGGAACCACCGTTAAGCCATTTCCCCAGCTTTCGGAATGACTTCTGGGATATATTATTAAGATTCAGAGGAAGACAGTGATTTTTAAAAATTTCCACCATCCCTAAAAGGACTATTTACATGTTAACCTTTTTAAAATCGACCATCCCTTTAAGGGATGTTTACATGTTAACTTTTATTTTTTTACATATTTACCTTTTTAAAATTCACCATCCGTTTAAGGACTATTTACATATTAACCTTACTTTTAATTTACCATCCTTTTCAGGTCTGTTTCCATATGAACCTGTTTTGATTCACCATCTCTTTGAGGGGTATTTGTATATTAAGCTATTCCCTCCCCATGCTCTCTGAATTATCCCTTTAAGTATCTCAGACTTTTCTCTGTAAGGAGGGGGAACAAAAAAAAGTCTCTGTTCCTTGAACTATTTCTTTCAGATTCCTCCTGGGTTGAGGGTTACACTTCTGGCTTTTGTCTGGAATTGTGTCTCATGGTGGCTCTTGGCAGATTCGTTTTGTCAGTGCAAAATTGCAGGTTGACAGGTTTGCTATTTCTTCGCTGTGTCTCTGGGCACACAGGATCTTTTCTCCCATTGTCTTTCTGAATTCCTTTATTGCTTTGAGGTGTCAGCCATCAATTACCGTGCCACTCATTGGAACAGGATCTCTGGTTTTTTGTTTTTTTTTTCTAGGAGAGTTTTCACCACGGAGCTGCCTCTGATGGTCTAGAATTTCACTCTTAGGCATTCTTATTTATTCCTTTTTCTTTTTGTCGTCCTGGGGCTTGAACTCAGGGCCTGTCCCTGAGCTTCTTTTCCTTGAGCCTAGCATTCTGCCTATGGGAGCCACAGTGCCCCTTCTGGGCTTTTTCTATGTATGTGATACTGAGGAATCGAACCCAGGGCTTCATGCATGCGAGACAAGCACTCTACCACTAGGCCAAACTCCTGGCCTTTATTTAGTGACTCTTGACCCCACAAATCACATCTTCCATTTTTCTCCCCTTTAGATCTGCAGATGGCTCAGGTTCTGCCAGGAAAGAAGAGCTGTAATATAACTAGTAAACCTGACCAGCATGCTGGAAGGCCAAGTCAACTGAAGGTTCTAGAAGGTTCTAGAACCTTCCTGCCACCCCAAGACGGTAGCAGATCCCTGAAACTCTGGTCTGCTCACCATTTGCTCTCCCTCCAGTGAACCCCATACATAACGACCGAGAGCAGAAACCAAGTGGCTGAAAGAATAATTCATCCCAGTTCCAAAGTACCATTAACAGCTGGCTTGTGTTTCCTTGGCCCTTTTAAATGAGTTTTTTTTGTTTTAAAATGTTTTATTTACTTATTTATTTATTTGGGTTCTGCTGCTTAGAACTCTGAGCTTTTAGTGAGTGGAGAAACTCTTTTTGTCTCCCATGCCAGTATGTGTGGGTCCTGGGTGTTGAACTCAGGGCCTGGGCACTGTCCCTGAGCTCTTTCACTCAAGGCTGGTGCTTTACCACTTGAGCCATAGCACTACTTCAGGTTTTCTGGTGGTTCCTTGGAGATCAGAGTCTCATTGACTTTTCTGCCTGGGGCTGGCTTCGAACCACGATCCTCCAGATTTCAGCCTCTGGAATAGCTGGGAAGACAGGTGTGAGCCAGCAGCACCCAGCTTGGTTAGACTTTTTTTTTTTTTAAAAATTCCTCCCTCTAATAAACCAGCAGGGCTGTCTGTTGCTTTAAGGCTTACCAGTCTTCTTTCCTTCTCAATAGGACAATAGGAGGCCCAGAGCCAATTAGAAATGGAGACACGGTAAATGGAGACAGTATTTGAAATCTATTATAAAGCATGACAACAAGTTTATTGAGATTCTTTAAGTTAATTATATCCCATTTGACTTTCAGCCAGTCCCTGCACTGGGCTGGGCTTTTCCACCAGCCAACCTACCAAGCTCCGAGCTGGCAGAACGCCTCTCCATCCCCTGCCCCTCCAGCAAACCCTGGCTGGCAGTCATTTTAGCCATTCAGGAGGCTGAGATCTGGAGGATTGAAGTTCAAAGCCAGCCTGGGGGGGGGTGGCGGTGGGAAGAAAAACCCGGGAGACTCTTATCTGTTTTTGTTTTGGGTAGTCCTGGGGCTTGAACTCAGGGCCTGGGCATTGTCCCTGAGTCCTTTGTGCTCAAGTCTGGCACTCAACCATTTGAGCCACAGCTCCATTTCTGGCTTTTTTGGGGGGATGGGGGGGAGTAGTAATAATAATTAATAATAATAATAATGCTATGATATTGTGGATCACATCAGATCCATTATCTGCCGGACGGGTGATCAGAGTGGCTAAGGCCTCTGTCTCTGTCTCTGTCTCTCTCTCTCTTTCTCTCTCTCTCGTCAGTCCTGAGGCTTGAACTCATGGCCCTGTCCCTGAGTTCTTTTGTGCTCAAGGCTTATGCTCTACCACTTGAGCCATAGCCCCATTCTGGCTTCTTCTGGATAGTTTTATTGGAGAGGAATGTCTCATGGGTTTTCCTGCCCAGACTGGCTTTGAACCGTGATCCTCAGATCTCAGCTTTTCTTCATTTTGCATTTCCCCTAAACGCAGAATCCTTGGAGGAGGAGAGAAAAGGGAACACTTAGAAGATTCTTCTTCTTCACTTATTCATCGGAAATGAGCTGAAAATGAGCTGAAAATGAGCGGAAGGAGAGGACAAAAAAAAAAAACAACACAAAACACACACACACACACATACACAAATCAACTCAGAGCCTTTTAAGATAATGGAGTTAGAGGCTTCTAGCCTCTTCAAATGTACATGTGACTATCTGTGAAAGAATTGCCCACTAACCCGAAGTAAATGGCTCATGGCTTTTGTTCTCTGAGTTTGAGAGTTACCCTGAAGTCAAAAGGCTGCAAGTGGTGCTGTGGCTCAAGTGGTAGAGCACCAGCCTTGAGCAAAAGAAGCTCAGGGACAGTGCCTAGGCCCTGAATTCAAGACTCAGGACACACACACACACACACACACACACACACACACACACACACACACGCACACACTGCCAAACAAGTCACCGGACACTTTAGCAATTAGACACTGTGTTTTGCCAACAGCTTTTATAGCTATTATCCAATTCCTTCCTTAAGGGGTAGAAAGCTTGGAAAGCATGCCATTTTACAAGGCTTCTGCTACATCTTGGAGAAATTAAGTGATAGTGATCTCTCCAATATCCTTTTTTTTTTTTTTTGCCAATCCTGAGGTTTGAACTCAGGGCCTGAGCACTGTCCTTGGGTTTTCCCAAGGCTAGAGCTCCACCACTTGAGCCACAGCACCACTTCTGGCTTTTTCTATGTATAGGGTACCAAGGAATCGAACCTGGATCTTCGTGCATGCTAGGCAAGCACTCTACCACTAGGCCAAACTCCCAACCCCATCTCTCCAATATCTTAAATATCTTTTCCTTCTTCAAAAAATAAAAATAAAGAACAATTCTTTTTTTTTAAATTCTTCTTCTTTTAATACTATTCCTGGGGCTTGAATTTGGGGCCTGGCACTGTCCGTAAGCCTCTATGTACCCAAAGCTAGTAGCCACAGTGCTACTTCTGGGTTATTTTTTCTAGTAATTCATTGGAGGTGAGAGTCTCATGGACTTTCCTGCCTCAGACTGGCTTTGAGCCTCCATCCTCCAGCTCTCAGCCTCCAGAGTAGCTGGGATTACAAAGCAATAGAGTGCTAGCCTTCCTTGAGTGAAGAAACTCCCTGGATAGTGCTCTGGGCCCTGAGTTCAAGTCCTAGTACTAGCCCTAACAGTTAAAGAAAAGAAATCAGAAGACATTGCATGGAAGTCCTTCCTGGAGTCTCACCCCTCAAGCTTCCCATTGAGGCAGGCTGCATGGAATTGTCTGTATTTTCCTCACCCAGCTGTGGAAGAGGGTGGGTGAGGAGGGAGGGGAGGGAGTGGAGGGGGAGGAAAGGGGAGGGGAAAAGCCATCACCATCCCAGCAGCTCGTTTCTTTATTCATGATGCTTTCTGGAAGCGGCTGTTTTAGCTTGAACAGTGATTAAAGGCGTGTGCCGCTGAATGCCACGTAAGAAAGTGAAGCAGCCCGTCCTCCCTGGAGTCACTTTTGGGGTCTGCTGGGTTTTGCTAGCCTACGCCCCTAAAACATCCTTTTTGGCTTTCTTCCCAAACTGCCCAGTCTTGGGCTCTCTTAGCTCATCCATCCAGTCTCCCTAGCAGCTGCGCCTGAAAGCAAGGCCAGGATCCGAGGATCGGAGGATCGAACCCAAGACAGAGCGTCAGAGCCTGAATGCTTAATACCTCAGGTGAGGCCTGTGTGTGTGTGTGTGTGTGTGTGTGTGTGTGACTCACAGTTAGACCTGGGAGTCTCTGCTTGTTAGGTTCTGTTCTGGTCTCCTTTGACATTTTACGATCGTGTAGATTTTTGGACTAGATTTCAAGTTCTGTGTCCTTAAAAAAAAAGAAGAAGAAGAAGAAGACGAATGGATGGATTTTCCCTGGAGATGAATCTGATGTTAGGGTTTCTTTCTGGGAGACAGTGAGATCTCTCAATCTTTTGCGAATTAGGCTTTTGAACAGGGATCCGGGGAGGCTAAACAAAAATTAAAATCCAATTTCAGATCCTTGGTTATTCACGCTGTTTGTTGCTGTTGTTGTTTTTATGCTTTTTTATTTTTCGTTTTTATGTGTCCAAATCATTTCTAGGAAAGGTGAAAGAGATGCTATTTCTGTCACGTACGTCAACAAACAAGGCTTTGAGGTCCTCAGAGCAAAAGCCACCACCCGCCCGCTCTGGGTAAATGGCTGTTTTGGGGTGCCAGGCTCTCTCTGCCATGGTAATCACCACACTAACGTCTGGAATTTATTCATTTACTTATTTTTTGGGGGGGTGTTAATACTGGAACTTAGATGTAGGGGTCTTGTGGTCTTGTTTTTCTTTTCTCCTCTACTCAAGACTGTTGCTTTACCACTTGGGCCACACCTACACTTCTGGTTTTTCTCTCCTCTTCCTCCTCCTCCTCCTCCTCCTCCTCCTCTTTTCCTTCTCCTTCTCCTTCTCCTCCTCCTTCTCCTCCTCCTCTTCTTCTTCTTCTCCCTCTTCTCCCTCTTCTTCCTCTTCTTCTTCTTCTTCTTCTTCTTCTTCTTCTTCTTCTTCTTCTTCTTCTTCTTTTTCTTCTTCCTCCTTCTCCTCCTCCTCCTCTTCTTCCTCCTCCTCCTCCTCTTCCTCCTCCTCCTCCTCCTCTTCTTCTTCTTCTTCTTCTTCTTCTTCTTCTTCTTCTTCTTCTTCTTCCCCTTTTTCTTCTTCTTCTTCTTCTTCTTCTTCTTCTTCTTCTTCTTCTTCTTCTTCTTCTTCTTCTCCTCCTCCTCCTCCTCCTCCTCCTCCTTCTCCTCTTCTTCTTTTCCCTCTTCTTCTTCCCCTTTTTCTTCTTCTTCTTTTTCTTCTTCTTCCTCCTCCTCCTCCTCTTCCTCCTCCTCCTCATCCTCCTGCTCTTCCTCCTCCTCCTCCTCCTCCTCCTCCTCCTCCTCCTCCTCCTCCTCCTCCTCCTCTTCTTCTTCTTCTTCTTCTTCTTCTTCTTCTTCTTCTTCTTCTTCTTCTTCTTCTTCTTCTTCTTCTTCTTCTCCTCCTTCTCCTTCTCCTTCTCCTTCTCCTTCCTGGTTCATTGGAGAGAAGAGTCTCTTGGATATTTCCCCCCCCCCCGCCTCAGCTGGTTTTGAACCGTAATCTTCAGATCTCAGCCTCCTGAGTAGCTGGGATGATAGGCGTGAGCCACAGTGCCTGGCTGGTCATTTGGTTAGGTCTGATGGGTGCCCGGGGCCCTGAGTTTGAGTTTCTTTGTCAGCAGCAACCTGAATGAAAAAGCAAAGAGCTAGTACCTAGGTCCTGAGTTCAAGTCCCCGTTCTAGCAGAGAGAGAGAGAGAGAGAGAGAGAGAGAGAGAGAGAGAGAGAGAGAGAGAGAGAGAGAGAGAGAGAAGCAGCATGTCACATTCTTCCTGTCTGCAGAATGCCCACAGGGGTGGGGGGTGTACACGGCCCCGAGGGCGTGCACACGTGTCTGTGTCCACGGGGCTGGGGTGTGCAACTGGTCTGGGTCCCCAGGTGGCCATGGAAGATGGCTATTACCCCATCATCTTTCCGGACGAGAGGAACTTCCGCCCGTTCACTGCCGACTCCCTGGCGGCCATCGAGAAGCGGCTGGCTGTCCAGAAGGAGAAGAAGAAGAAGGAGAAGCAGCAGCAGAAGGAGAAGCCACTCCAGGAGCAGCAGCCGGGCCTGGAGGCCCCACCACGCCCGCAGCTGGACCTCAAGGCCTCCCGGAGGCTGCCCAAGCTGTACGGTGACATCCCCCACCGGCTGGTGGCGAGGCCTCTGGAGGACCTGGACCCTTTCTACAGAAACCATAAGGTTGGGACTGGAGGGAGAGGGGGCAGCCATGCAGACTGCTTACTCCGGGGGGAGGAGGCTGAGGTCTGGAGGATGGCAGTTGGAGGCCAGGAATGTTCATGAGAAAGACTCTCATCTCCAATCAACCCCAGCCAGATGTGGAGCTGTGGTTCAAGCGGTTGAGCACCAGCCTTGAGTAAAGCAAAGCAGTGCCCCAAGTCCCCGAGTTCAAGCCTCAGAACCCACCACCCCATCTCTACTGGGGTTTGAACACAGAGCCATGCATTTACTAGGCAGGTGTACAACCACCTGAGCCACAGCTCCAGCTAGAATTCGGCCCTGAGTTCCAGGCCACGTGGGAGAAAAATCAGTTTGCCCTTAAGAAGAGTCACCAGGTATCTGATCAGAAAGTTGCATGCGTGTGTGCGTTGATCCTGGGACTTGAACTCAAGGCCTGGGTGCAGTCCTTGAGCATTTTTCATTCCAGGCTGGTGCTGTACCACTTGAGCCACGACACCATTCCAAGCCTTTTTTTTTCCTTTTGTGGGTTCATTGCAGATAAAGAGTCTCAGGGTAGACTTTCCTGGCCTGGATTTGGGCCCAATCTCAACCTCCTGTCTGAGTCAGGCCATCACGCCTGTGTGTGTGTGTGAGGTGTGTGTTTGCTTGCTTGCAGACATTTATGGTGCTGAACAAGAAGAGGACAATCTATCGCTTTAGTGCCAAGCGGGCTTTGTTCATCTTAAGTCCATTCCACCCTCTCAGGAGCCTCGCCATTAAAATCTCCGTCCATTCATATCCTTTCTGATGCTGGAGTTGGCTGTATTGATCGGATGGAAGCAAAGATTGTTTGCACAAATCTTGGGCCACTGGGGCTATGGGTGGGTGGGCCCTGGGTTTCAGAAAGGGATAAAGGAAGACATTATGATGATCATCTATTATTATTATTATTATTATCATTATGCTGGTCCTGGGGCTTGAACTCAGGGACTGGGCACTGTCCACAAGTGTATTCATTCATGGTTGGCACTCTACCGCTTGAGCCACAGCGCCACTACTGGTTTTCTGGTGGTTCAATAGAGATAAGAGTCTCACTGACTTTCCTGCCCCAGGGCTGGCTTTGAACCACGATCCTCCAGATCTCAGCCTCCTGAGTAGCTGGGATGCCAGGCGTGAGCCACCAGCAGATGTCCCAATCTTCACTTTCATTGTGGAATTAGATATCCAAACTCAGGGCTCGGGGTCCTGAGTTCAAGTTCTCAACACAGGCATCAAAGAAATTACATTCCCCAGAGGAAGGGACTGTATGGATTTAAACAAAATTGTTTTTGCCCCCAACCAAGTGAGAATATCCACACAGAGAGGGAAAATGGTAGCCTGGTGATGCTCAGGTCTGGCCTTCGTGCTGCTGCTGTGTGTTGGTCTTAACGATGCCCCGTCACTTTGTTCAGCATGTTTATCATCTGCACTGTGGTCATCAACTGTATTTTCATGGCTGGCTCCACAGGCAGCAAAAACTTGGACCGCAATGCTGAGTAAGCATTTATTTCTGCTGAGTAAGCATTTATTTCTGCTGAGTAAGCATTTATTTCTCCTTCCTTATTCTGAACTCTGGGCCTGGAAACTGTCCCTGAGCCTCTTTTGTGCTCAAGGCTGGTGCTCTACCACTTTGAGCCGTGTGTGTGTGTGTGTGTGTGTGTGTGTATGTGTGTGTGTGTGTCTCAAGTGGTAGAGCGCCCAACCTGGATGGAAAAAGCAAAGTGAAGAATGTGAGATCCCCTGAGTTCAGACCTCCATATTGGATACAATATGGTTTCCGGGCTTTAGAAAGTGGGTTTGTCGTGTTATCTCAGAAATCCTACTTGCTAGAATGTACTGGAAGGTTCTGCCTTTCCTGACATGTGGTTTTTTTACCCAAGATCTGGATGTTTCATCTTTCCCTGAAACAGAATAAAATATCAAGGCTGGATAAGGTAGAGGGGCTCTCTTACCCTCTCCTGCCACCATTTATCTCATTATTTCTCTTCCCCTCCTCCCCTCCCCTCCCCCCTCCCCCCCCCTCCTCCTCCTTCTTCTGGTTTCTCTCACAGATATATCTTCACGGGGGTCTACGTTTTGGAAGCTGTAATAAAAATATTGGCCAGGGGCTTAATCCTGGATGAATTCTCCTTCCTCCGAGACCCATGGAACTGGTTGGATTCCATTGTCATTGGAACAGCGTAAGAAAATATTAAAACACTCTGTGTGTGTGTGCGTGTGCGTGTGTGTGTGTGTGTGTGTGTGTGTGAGAGAGAGAGAAAGAGAGAGAGAGAGAGAGAGAGAGAGAGAGAGAGAGAGAGAGAGAGAGAGAGAGAGAGAGAGAGGAGAGAGAGCGCATCCTGGGACTTGAGCTCAGAGCCTGGGCAATGTCACTGAGCTCTTTGTGCTCAAGAAGGCTGGTGCTTGACCACTTTGAGCCAGATCTATATGGCGGCACTTCCGGTTTTCTGGTGGTTTATTGGACTTTCCTGCCCCATGTTGGCCTGGAACCCCAATCCTCAGATCTCAGCATCCTGAGTAGCTGGGATGACAGGTGTGAGCCATTGGCCCCTGGTTTTGTTGTAAGGATTTCTCTGCACCCATCAATTCTGCCCAGCGGTGTGAGCCATTTCAAGGATTCTCCATTGTGAGCTTGCACAGTGGATGCTGAGCTTCTGCTTTCCTCAGTCTTTTGTGGAGACAGTGGTGTAGAACCTTCCAGAACCAGTCTGGATTTCACTGTGTTTACCTGACAGGATTGCTGACAACCAGATTAAACTGTCCTTTCTGCGAACTTTCCGTGTGTTCAGAGCTCTGAAAGCCATTTCGGTAGTGTCAGGTATGTGATTTTTTTTTTCCATCCATGGGTGTTAGAAAGGACGTGTGTGTGTGTGTGTGTGTGTGTGTGTGTGTGTGTGTGTGTGTGTGTGTGTGTGTTGGTACTGAGCTTGAACTCACTCTTCTTAGTTTTTCTCCCATGCCAGGCTCTTGAGTCATAGCTCCATTTCTGCCTTCTTGTTTTGCTGGTTGATTGGACAAAAGAGTCTCTTGGATTTGTCTGCTGGGGTTGGCGGTGTGTGAATCCCCCAGTGCCTGGTTCCTTGCCTAGTTCTGATCATAGACACAGCGGTGCTGTTCCAGCCTTTTTGTCCTTCTCCTCAGGCTTGAAGGTCATTGTGGGCGCTTTGCTCCGCTCAGTGAAGAAGCTGGTCGATGTGATGGTACTCACCTTGTTCTGCCTTAGCATCTTTGCACTGGTAGGTCAGCAACTCTTCATGGGGAATTTGAGCCAGAAGTGTGTCAAAGACATCTGTATCAATACCACCAACTGGAAAACCAACAGTAAGCACCCCAGCTTGCTTTCTTCCGGGCGTGTGGGATCTACTTTTAATGATCTGCATTTAATTAATGGTTCATTCAGGTCTTAGCATGGGATAGAACTTCCTTTAAAAAATTATTATTATTACTATTCAGGCTAGTTTTCTTCTTAATGTGTATAAGTACCAGTAGTGGGACTTGAATGCAGGGCTTGGACACTATTCTATAGTTTAAAATTTTTATTTATGTTTTTCCCTCAAGGTTAGCTTTCTACCACTTGAGCCACAGCTCCACCTCTGGCTTTTTTTTTTTTTTGCTAATTAATTGGAGCTATGAGCCTCAGATTTTGTCTACTCAGGCCTGCTGGCTGGTTAAATGTATAGGTGGTTGGATGGCTGGGTAGATGGATGGAAAGATGGATAGATGGGTGGGTGGACAGGTGGATGGATGGATGGGTGGATGGGTGGATGGATGGATGGGTGGATGGATGGGTGGACGGGTGGATGGATGGATGGGTGGATGGATGGATGGATGGATGGGTGGATGGGTGGATGGACGGATGGGTGGATGGGTGGGTGGACGGGTGGACAGGTGGATGGAAAAATAGATGGGTAGATGGATGGATAGATAAGTGGGTGGATTAATGGATGGATAGGTGGTGAATGGATGGATAGATGGATGATTGCATGGATAGGTGTGGAAGGGTGGGGTGGCTAAATAGATGGATGTGTAGATGGGTAAGTGAGTGAGCAGATAGCTGGATGAGTGGGTGGGCAGGTAGATAGATGAATGGCTAGAGGATGGGTGGATGGATGGATAGGTGGATGGATAGTTAGATGGATGAGTGGTGGGGAATATGTAATTAAAAATATGGATAATCTATCCTACGTTCTCTTCTTTTTCTTTTTTGGTGCTTTTGGTTCAAATCTGATTTTACTTCCTCCCTTCTCTCAGAGTCTTGCTTTGAAAGAAAAAACAATAGCAAAGAATTCATAATGTGTGGCAACTGGCTTGGTAGCAGGTAAGAGGTTGAAATGCTGTGTTTGATATCAAGTGGGACGCTTCCAGACCTTTCAGAATAATGTGCATGCAAGGATCTACATTAATGAAGGAAGCAATGGGGACACTTCTCAAACAGTTCCTTTTTTGTTTTGGCCAGTTCTGGGGCTTGAACCCAGGGCCTGGGAGCTGTCCCTGAGCTTCTTTTGCTCAAGGCTGGCCTACCACGTGGAAA
This sequence comes from Megascapheus bottae, assembly GCF_031878675.1. Lineage (NCBI taxonomy): Eukaryota > Metazoa > Chordata > Mammalia > Rodentia > Geomyidae > Megascapheus > Megascapheus bottae. Next base: position 8,797,858 of record NC_143540.1, on the reverse strand, counting down.
CATATATGGCGCTACTTCTGGTTTTCTGGTGGTTCATTGGAGAGCAGAGACTCAATGAACTTTTCTGCCTGGGGCTGGCTTTGAACATGTGATCCTCAGATGTCAGCCTTCTGGAGTAGCGAGAATTGCGCTTTATATTTCCATGAAAAGCTAGCTAATAGGAATGTGTGAGTTAGTTCAATGGAGAATAATCAATGAATCCTCACATTTAAGAGGACAACGGGAGGAGACAGGGAATGGGGGAGCCCTGCAAAGCCTGTCTTCAGGATCCTCTAGGGCTTTCTGAGGGTTGCTCAAGTTCCTTCTAAAGAACATTGCCATAGTGAGATTTCAGGAGGCTGACATCTGAGGATCGCATGTTCAAAGCCAGCCTGGACAGGAAAGTCTGCGAGACTCTTATCTCCAATGAGCCACCAAAAAAAAACTGGATGTGGATCTCAGGCTCAAGTGGTAGAGCACCAGCCTTGAGCAAAAGAGCTCAGGGACAGCATCCAGGCTCTGAGTTCAAGTCCTAAGACTGGCACTCCCCCCCCCCAAAAAAAGTACATCCTTATAAATGGAGAGAGGGTTGGGTTGGGTTGGGAAAATGATCCCTTTTTTTTGCTTCTTCATTTCCCCAATGTAGCGCTTGTCCCATTAATTCCACGTGCAACAAAACGGAAGTGAACCCCGACTATGACTTCACGAATTTTGACAACTTTGGCTGGTCTTTTCTTGCTATGTTCCGGCTCATGACCCAAGATTCTTGGGAGAAACTGTACAGACAGGTTAGCTCTCCGAAATCTCTTCCTATCTCTCTCCACCAAAATCCCCCATAGGATCTGGTATTTATTTATTTAGTAAAGCAAACAAACCCAAATCTAACATTTGCCAGGTAATGGTGGCTCATATCTGTCATCCCAGCTCCTCAGGAGGCTGAGATCTGGAGGATCACAGTTTGAGGCCAACCCTGGACAGAAAAAAAATCTATGAGACTCTTATCTCCCATGAATCACTAGAAAATCAGAAGTGGTGCCATCTATAGCTCAAAGTGGTAGAACACCAGCCTTTGAGCACAAAGAGCTCAGGAACAGTGCCCAGGCACTGAGTTCAAGTCCCCAAACTCCCCCCAAGCCTAACATTTGTCTCCCACTTTGGTTATCTGATTATCGTGCCTAGCATGCACGAAGACCCGGGTTCAATTCCTCAGTACCACATACACAGAAAAAGCCGGAAATGTTGTTGTGGCTCAAGTGGTAGAGCTCTAGCCTTGAGAAAGCCCAAGGACAGTGCTCAGGCCCTGAGTTCAAGCCCTAGGACTGACAAGAAAATTATTGTCATCAATTGGAACATTGAATTAGTCAATTAATATTTATTGTGTCACTCCTGGGACTTGAACTCAGAGCCTGGGCTGTACCATGTGGAGCCACTTTTGGTTTCCTGATGGTTCCTTGGAGATGAAAGTCTCAGGGCTTTTTCTTGCCCTGGGCTGGTTTTGAACCATGATCCTCGAAGGCACATGCAAATGAGATGCGAATGAGATGCGAATGAGATGCAAATGAGGCCCTGTTTCCTGAGCAGACGCTCCGTACCTCTGGGCTGTACTATGTGTTCTTCTTCGTGATGGTGATCTTGCTGGGCTCCTTCTACCTTCTCAACCTGACGCTGGCTGTGGTCACCATGGCCTATGAGGAGCAGAACAAGAATGTGGCTGACGAGACCCAGGCCAAGGAGAAGATGTTCCAGGAGGCACAGAAGCTGCTGCGGGAGGAGAAGGAGGTGAGGCTACTCCAGCCTTCTCACCTCCCCCCTCCCTTTCCTCCTTTCTGCAGCCCTCTTCTCCCTCCTCTCCCCTCCTCTTCCCTTTTCCTTTCACTTCTTCTTTTTTTCCCTTCCCTTTTCCTTTTCTTTCTCTTTCCTTTTCCTTCCCCTTTCCTCCCCTTCTCTTTCTCTTTCCCTTCCCTTCCTTCCCTCTCTTTTTCCTTCCCCTTTCCTTTCTTTCCCTTCCCTTCCCTTCCCTTCTTTCCCTTCCCTTCCCTTCTTTCCCTTCCCTTCCCTTCTTTCCCTTCCCTTCCCTTCTTTCCCTTCCCTTCCCTTTCTCTTTAATTTCTTTTCCTTTCTTTCCCTTTCATTTTCCTGTCCCTTTCCCTTCTTTCCCTTTCTTTTAACAACTTATTCTTTATTTTGATAGACTGTGTGTGTGTGTGTGTGTGTGTGTGTGTGTCCTGAGTCTTGACCTCAGGGCCTGGCCACTGTCCCTGAGCTCTTTTGCTCAAGGATGGCGCTCTACCACTTGAGCCACGGCCCTACCTCAGGCACAGCACCACTTGTGGTTTTCTGGTGTTCCCTTGGAGATCAGTCTCACGCATTTTCCCGCCCTGGGCTGGCTTTAAACCACCATCCTCCCGATCCCAGCCTCCTGACTAGTAAGGACGACAGGCTTGAACTCGGCTTCCTTCACTGCGTTTGTTCCTTTTTGTCCTAAGGCGCTGGTTGCTATGGGAATCGACAGGACGTCACTCAATTCTCTGGAAGCCTCATCCTTTTCCCCCAGGAAAAGGAAGTTCTTTGGAAGCAAGAACAGGAAATCCTTCTTTTCAAGGAAATCTCGAAAAGACCACACTCCAGGATCCGATTCCGATGAAGAATCTCCCAGAAATGTAAGTCTCCTGTAAGGAATTCAAGACGTCTGGTGTGGGAGGTGTGGGAGGGTGGGTTTTGGGGGGGAGGAAAGGGGGTGGGAATCGATGTCCTGAGGACCAATCGTGAAAGATTCTTTCCTTCATTCCCTCATTGACCCATCTGCACATATTTCCACACCATGGCTGTCTCTCCAATTTCCCACTTATTTATGAATGTCTCTTGGAACTGTCCACATGGGGAGCCAGAAAAAGAAAGAGTAACACATACATAGCTCCACTGGGGGCTGGCTCACACCTGCCATCCCAGCTACTCAGGAGGCTGAGACTTGGGAGGACCAAGGTTCAAGGCTGACCCCAGGCAGTTAAGTCCCTGAGAACTCTCATCTCCACTGAACCACCAGCAAAACCGGAAGTGGCGCCATCTTCATGGCTTAGGGAGGGTACAGTGCTAGCTTGGAGCAACAAAAGAAACAAACAAATAAATGTCCAAGGCCTTGAGTTCAAGACCCAGGACTGGAAACAAATACAAATAAATGGGTTTTCTTCCCAGCCCCCACACCTTCTCCAGCAAACCAAACGGCTGTCCCAGAATTTGCCAGTGGATATGCAGGCCGATCACGTAGATCCTTTGCAGAGACAGAGGGCACTCAGTGCTGTCAGCATCCTCACCATTAGCTTGCAAGGTAAAGCCTGGACTGAGGCGAAATCTCACTTTTCAATCTTCCCCTCCTCAGTCCTCTGGGATTTTCCCCCACTTCATGGCACCCACATTTCTTGTAGTGGGGAGGGATGGGGGGGCATGTATACAAAGTGATTTGGAGAAAATGGTTCCCCCCACCCTGGCTTGGAAGGTGGTAGAGTGTTTGCCTAGCATGCATGAAGCCCTGGGTTCGATTCCTCAGGACCAAAGACACAGAAAAAGCCAGAAGTGGTGCTGTGGCTCAAGTGGTAGAGCACTAGCCTTGAGCAAAAGAAGCTCAGGGACAGTGCCCAGGCTCTGAGTTCAAGCCCCAGGGGAAACAATAACAGTAACAACAAAATTATTCAGCCTCACCACTCAGCGAGTTAGATTTGAATTCTTTTCCTTCATCATTTCCTAGAAAAGAAAAAATCCCAGGAGCCTTGTCTCCCTTGTGGGGAAAACATGGCGTCCAGATACCTGGTATGGAATTGTAGCCCCTACTGGGTTCGCATCAAGAGGGTTCTGAAGATAATCATGATGGATCCTTTCACCGAGTTGGCCATCACCTTGTGTATCATCATCAACACAGTGTTCTTGGCTATGGAGTATTACAAGATGCCGGAGCAGTTGCAGGATATTCTGAGGAAAGGCAACTGGGTAATTTCCCACCCTTCAGACACCACCCTGCAAATGTCGTGGGTGTTATAAATGCAATGAGGCCTCGGGTTCTTGTCAAAAGTGGTCCAGGGAAGAGGTAATGGCTTTTAACACACACACACACACACACACACACACACACACACACACACACACACACAAACTGGGCCAAGATGGTGACTTCTGGCTGGCATTGCAGCTACTCAGAAAACTGAGATCTGAGGATCGTGGTTCAAAGCCAGCCCCAGGCAGGAACGTCTGTGAAACTCTCATCTCCAGGGAGCCACCAGAGAAACAAACCAACCGGAAGTGGCGCCATATGTGGCTCCAGTGATGGAGTTGCCAATGTGGAGCAAAAGAGCTCAGGGATAGCACCCAGGCCCTGAGTTCAAGACCCATAAGGGACCAAAAACAACAACCAACCCAAAAGATGCATTGCCATCGTGAACGGATAGGTTGAAGCTGCCCTGTGCACTTATTTCGAGATCACCACCATGATACAGAACAAAAAGGGATTCAAAAATGAATATTTATTGTTCAAAGCAGGTTTGCCATGTATTCTCTTCATCCACTCTCTTTCACCATGGGTTCTGTCGGCAACAGTTTTTTAGCAATATTTGATTTTTTTCCCCCCTCCAATCTTGATTCACAGATACTATGTATTCTGGTATTTTCGCTCTGATATTTTCTGTCTTCCTCTCTAAACAGTCTCATAAACATCTCTCCTCCCTCCCTCCATCCCTCCCTCCCTCCTTCCCTCCCTCCCTCCCTTCCTCCTTCCCTCCCTCCCTCCCTTCCTTTCCACCTCCTTCCTTTGTTTTCTTCCTTCTTTCCTCCCTTCATCTATTGATTATCTTTCTATAATCTATACCTTTATGTATTATCTACCTTTTATATATCATGTATCTATATCATCTATATGCCTAGCATCTATGCATGTATCTGTTATCTACCCAGCTATTAACATCTATCTGTCTGTCTGTCCATCCATGTATCTATTTACTTACCTATGTACCTATGCTATACATGTATGTATGTGTGCCTGTCGTCTATCTCATCCAGCTCTAATACACACATACGTACATACATACATCTATGCACACATACATACTCCATGCCTGTGTGTGCAATCCATACATATTTAGGAGAGAACCCCCCCCCAACCTATGTTCTTCTCAGCCTGGCTTCTTCAAATCGGCATGCTGATTCTCTGAACCATTCCATTGGTTTATTCCATTTATTTTTGGGCTGGTTCTGGGACTTGAACTCTGGGCCTGGACGCTGTCGCTGAGCTCTTCAGCTCAAGGCTACCGCCCGACCCTGTGAGCCACAGCACCACTTCTGGTTTTCTAGTGGTTCATTGGAGATAAGAGTCTCACATTTTTTAGTGCCCAGGCTGGCTTTGAACCACGATCCTCAGATCTCAGCCTCGTGAGTAGCCAGGATGACAGGCGTGAGCCCCTGCACCCCCTGGCCCATCCTGAACCATTCTCAGACATTTGCCTTCTGAAGGTCGCCATGCTCACTGGTCTCCTTCTCCCCTCGTCCACGCCAGGTTTTCACTGGCATTTTTATCGCCGAGATGTTCCTGAAGATTATGGCACTGGATCCTTACCACTACTTCCGCCATGGCTGGAACGTCTTCGACTGCATTGTTGCTCTTCTGAGTTTTGTCGACGTCATGATCAATCTCTCCAACAAACGCTGGTCTTTGTTCCGCTCCTTCCGAGTGGTGAGCTTCCCCCCTCCCCCTCCCTCCCTCCTTTTCCCCTCCCCTTCTTCCCTCTCTTTTCCCCTCTCCCTCTCTCCCTCTTTTCTTCCTTCCTCCTCCTCCCTCCATCCTCCCATCCTTCCACTCTTCCTCTTTCTCTCTCTTTCCTTTCTTCCTGCCCTCCTTTCTTTCCTCCCCTTCCCTCCGTCTCCTCTCTCCCTCCCTCCCTCCCCCTTCCTCCCCTCTGCATCCCTTCCACCTTCTTTTTCTTCCTTGCTTCCTTCCTTTTCTTTCTCCATTCCTTCTTCCCTGTCCTCCCCTGTCTCATAGGAGTACTGGAAACCTGAATGCAAGGCTTTTGCTCTCTTGCTTGGCTTCTCCACCCACCGCTGGCGTTCTACCCCCTGCACCAGGCACCCTCACTTGCAGTTTCCTTTTTCTTTTTGCTGATGAACTGGACATAACCATCTCATGGATTTATTTTGTCTTGCCTGGGGCTGGCTTTGAACCTTGATCCTCCTGATCTCAGCCTCCTGAGTAGCTGGGATGACAGATTCCAGAGCAAAATTTCCATTTGCCTAGACTCCTTTGCTTTTAATAGGCTCTTTCTCCCCCCCTTTTCTTTTCTTTTGCCAGTTCTGGGCCTTGAACTCAGGGCCTGAGCACTGTCCTTGAGCTTTCTCAAAGCTAGAGCTCTACCACTTGAGCCTCAGCACCACTTCCGGCTTTTTTCTATGTATGTGGCACCTAGGAATCGACCCCGGGTCTTCATGCATGCTAGGCAAGCACTTTAACCACAAGGCCAAACTCCCAGGCTTTCCCCCTCCCCCACTTTTTCTTTTTGTTTGGTACCTCATTCATTCATTCATTCATTCATTCGTTCGTTCGTTTCCGGTTGATGTTGTGTCTGAACAGCTGCGGGTTTTCAAGCTGGCCAAGTCCTGGCCCACCCTGAACACGCTCATCAAGATCATTGGCCACTCGGTGGGCGCGCTGGGCAATCTGACGGTGGTCCTGACCATCGTAATTTTCATCTTCTCCATGGTGGGCACCCAGCTCTTTGGCAATAAGTTCGGTGCCCAGAAGAGCAGGAGTCTGTGCACGGCCGAGGAGCAGCCTTGTGTCCGGCGCTGGCACATGGGGGACTTTTACCATTCCTTCTTGGTGGTGTTCCGCATCCTGTGCGGGGAGTGGATTGAGAACATGTGGGAGTGCATGAACGAGGCCAGCAAGCCGCTCTGCATCGTGGTCTTCGTGTCTATCATGGTCATCGGGAAGCTCGTGGTGAGCCGGCTTCGGAGGGTTGGGGGTTACGGGGATTCGAACTCAGGGCCTCGTGGGGCCTCTTGGGGCTCCAGATTGGCCACTCTGCCACTACCTGGCGCCACGTGTGGTTTTCTGGTGGTTCACTGGGAGGTGATAGACTCACAGCCTTTCCCTACCTGGCCTCAGCCTCGAACCTGGAGCCTCCGGATCTCAGCCTCCTGAGAGGCTGGGAGGCCAGGTTACCCTTCCTTGTGAGAGTTGGACTCCTGGGGTGTGGGGGAGATTTTTTTTGGTCCTTGATACCTCAGTTTCCTTCATTCCCTTGCTTCCATGACCCCGTGTACAGGTGCTCAACCTTTTCATTGCCTTGCTGCTCAATTCCTTCAGCAACGAGGAGGGAGGTGGAAGCCCCGATGGAGATGTCAGGAAGACCAAAGTTCAGCTGGCGATGGAGCGGTTTCAGCGGGCCTTCACCTTTCTGGCCCGAACTCTTGCCCAGTTCTGCTGCAAGGCATGCAAGAGGCGCCCCGGACCCCAGCCCGGGGAGCCGGAGGAGGAGCCGGAGGAAAGCTCTGCTGCCAAGAGCAAAGCTAGGAATCCTTTGGTCACTGAGATGAAAAAAGGAGGATTAAAGTCCTGGGAGGAGCTGGATGGGTTCACCCCAGCCCGGAAGATCTCAAGCCCAGGGAATGATGGCATTCGACTGGCCCCACTTGCAGAGGAAGAAGTCGATGCAGAAGATTTGAATGGAGAGAATAATGCTTCCCCCACCACCGTGCAATCCGAGGCTGAAAGACAGGTGTGAGAGCTCATGTGGCAATAGAGAGCCAGAGTTACCATCTCCCTCCCTCCCTCCCTCTCTCCCTCTCTTTGCTTTCTCTCTCTGCCTGGATCAAGGCTTGAGCTCAGGGCCTGAGCACTGTCCTTGGGTTTTCTCAAGGCTAGAGCTCTACCACTTGAGCCACAGCACCCCTTCTGGCTTTTTTTCTATGTCTGTGGTACTGAGGAATCGAACCCGGGTCTTTGTGCATGCTAGGCAAGCACTCTACCACTAGGCCACACTCCTGGCCCCTGGCTTTTTATTTTTATTTCTTTGGAGTGGTCTCCATGTGCTTTTCTTTTTCCTGCCCAGGCTGGCTTCGAACTGCCATCCTCATATCTCAGCCTCCCGAGGAGCTAGGATCACAGGTGTGAGCCACCAGCTCCCTGGCTAAGAAGAATGACACCCCAGACTGTTCTCAAGGCTGACAGAAACCCAATGGTATTTCCTCTCAAGTGAGATTTCCCGAGAGTCGATTAATTCTACTCCGAATCTCTCTGTTGTCAGGCCTATGGTTTCACTCCAGAGACCAACATGTCCACCAGCCCAGGAGAATTGGCTGAGATAGACGTGTTCCCTGATGAAGATACCACCCTGGCCATACAGCGTCTGCGGAAGGTAAATTCCTCCTTGCTCATTAGAAGGAACGGATGACACCCCCCCACGCCCTACCACACGCCATTTCTAGGGTGGCCCCCTAACGACTAATCCCAGAACTAAAGTAGGAAAGCCACTAGAGTGGAGTCTTTGGCAAAGATAGAGAGCTGGACATTGGTGGCTCAGGAGGCTGAGATGGAAGGATCCTGGTTTGAGGCCAGCCTTCAAGGAAGCCACCGAAACCAGAAGTTGAACTTTGACTCAGGTGGTAGAGGGCCGACGTGGAATGCAAAAGAATCAAGTGAGTGCATGAGGCCCTGAGTTCAAGCCCTGGGACTGTCACAAATTGTTTCTATAAATGTAAATATATATATAATATACTGTAGCATATCTAATAGCTAGTCTAACATATAATGATATAGTCTAACACATAGAATTATATAGTCTAACGTATATAATGTAGTTTGACATATATAATATATAGTCTAACATGAGATGTATAATATATATAGATTCACACATATAACGTCTAGTCTAATATGTGGTATCTATTTATATGTAATATATAGTATTAGAGGTAATTGTATGTAATAGATAGTCTAAAATATATGACATATAATATAGCCTAACATGTATAATTCTATAATTTAACATAGATAGTCTAATTTACATGTAATATATAGTCTAATATATTTGATATGTCATATACAGTCTAACATATATAGTTTAACATATATAAATATAGTCTAACCTAGATGTAATATATAGTCTAATATATTTGAGATATAATATATAGTCATATATATAATCATACAGTCTAGCATATATAGTATACAGTTTGATACATATATTACATAGTCTAATATATGACATATAATATATAATCTAATATATAGAATAGGTAGTCTAACACATATAATATATAGTCTAACATATGATATATAAGTCTAACATATAATATGGAGTCTAACATAAAATATATAGTCTATATAATACATAATGCATAGTGTAATGTATATAATATAACTCAGAGTCTAATATATATAATAGTCTAATATATAATATATAGTCTAACATAGACACTATAATAAAAACTACCTCATCTCACACATACAACACATACAGCTGTAAAATGTAATATAGAATGTAACACCTATGTTGTCTAACATGTATCATATGTAATATATTGCCTAACATATAATTTATAGTTCTCCACACATCATATATTTAGTCGAATATACACTGTTGGTTATCCAGACCGAGTTGGGATCGTTGACAAATACCTCTAGATAGTACCAAAATGTGTCTCCATGGCGCCAGATGGGCGTGGGGACGCCGTGTGTGAATTCTGCCATCCTGAGAGCTGAGAGAGGGAAGACGCCTGGCGTCACTAGAATGGATACTCGAACTGGGCTTTCATAATCAGGGTTGGACAGTTGATCCAGGACACGGTTGGCGACTCTGTGTGTGTGTGTGTGTGTGTGTGTGTGTGTGTGTGTGTGTGTGGTGTGTGTGTGTGATGTGTATTGGTGCCAATACTGGGGCTGGAACTCAGCCGTCTCCCTCTCCCTGGGCGTTGTCTCCTGAAGGTTGCTGCTCCACCACTGGAGCCACCTCTCCACACCTCTGGGTGGATCTGGAGAGAAGACTCTCTCAGATTTCTCTGCCCGGGCTGGCCTCGAACCGCCACCCTCCAGATCTCAGCCTCCTGAGTTGCCAGGATGGCAGGGGCCAGCCACCAGGCCCCGGCTGGGACGGCGTCGTCCTGTGTCTTGCTGTAGAGAGAATTCTCCCCTGCAGTCGGGGAGGGGGGACCCCATGGAAGGGGGGGGGTCTAGAAGCTTCTGCCTGGCTGGGCTCCCCCCTAGGGAGGGAGGGGAGAGGGGAGAGGGGGCTGGGACTGTGACCCTTCGTGCCTCTGGGTGCAGAAGTCGGACGCGGCCAGCATGCTGTCCGAGTGCAGCACGGTGGACCTGCACGACGGGCCTGCCCGGCCGCCCCACGCCCTGCCCACCAAGCAGCCCGACAGGTGCCTGCCCGCAGGTGAGCGCCACGCAGCCCACGGCCACGCCAGGCTCCTCTTAGTGCACACCCCTCCCTCCCTCCCTCCCTCCCTCCCTCCTCTCTTTGCACACTTGGGTTATTTATGCGCTGATGTTCTAGCACTTGAGCCATGCCTCCAGCTTGAACTTTTGCTGCTTATTTTGAAGACTTTCTTTCTTTCTTTTCACCTACACTGCATCATTTCTTCCCCCCCTTTGCTCAGTCCTGGGATTTGAACCCTGGGCTTGGCCACTGTCCCTGAGCTTCTGTTGTGCTCTACCACTTTGAGTCACACGCCTGGCTGGCGTCACTTGTGGTTTCCTGGGGGTTCCCTGGGGACCAGAGTCCCCCACTGTCCTTCCCGGGGGGAGGGGGGCTGGCTTTGCACGCTGGTCCTCACTCAGATCGCAGCCCTCCTGGGAGGCCTTGCACGTCCACCGGGCCGGGCTCGTCCACGCGGTGAGGCCCCGGGCTGCTCCCCTCAGGTCTCAGCGGGTGCTTTTCCTGCTGTGGCAAACACGAGAGGCGACGGCTGTGGGGGACCTGGTGGAACCTGAGGAAAACCTGCTACCAGATCGTGAGGCACAGCTGGTTCGAGAGCTTCATCATCTTTGTGATCCTGCTCAGCAGCGGGGCCCTGGTGAGGCCTCTGACCTGGGGGTTCTGGGGTCCTGGGAGCTGGGGGGGGACGCTTCCCGGGCCTGGGGAAAATGGGGGGAGACCAGAACTGGAGGTTCGAGTTCCCCCCCAGTGCCTAGAGTCATACTCCAGCTGAGCACTCACCCAGCTGGCGAGGGAGAGCAACTCAGACCAGCACCACAAAGAGACTGCTGGGCCAGGCAGGGGGCTGAGAGCTGAGGACCGAGGTTCAAAGCCAGCCCAGGCGCCTGTGAGATTCTGGTCTAGCACACAGCTGGAAATGGAGCAGGAGGTGGATCCCAGTGGGAGAGCGAGGGACAGCGCTCAGGCTCTGCCATCAAGCCCCAGGAATGGTGCAGAAGAGGGAGGAGGAGGAGGAGGAGGAGAAGAAGAGGGGGAGGAGGAGGCAGAGAAGAGGAGGAGGAGGAGGAAGAAGAAGAGGGGGAGGAGGAGGCAGAGAAGAGGAGGAGGAGGAGGAAGAAGAAGAGGGGGAGGAGGAGGCAGAGAAGAGGAGGAGGAGGAGGAGAAGAAGAGGAGGAGGAGGAGCAGAGAAGAGGAGGAGGAGGAGGAGGAGGAGAAGAAGAGGAGGAGGAGGCAGAGAAGAGGAGGAGGAGGAGGAGAAGAAGAGGGGGAGGAGGAGGCAGAGAAGAGGAGGAGGAGGAGGAAGAAGAAGAGGGGGAGGAGGAGGAAGAAGAAGAGGGGAGGAGGAGGCAGAGAAGAGGAGGAGGAGGAGGAAGAAGAAGAGGGGGAGGAAGAGGAGGCAGAGAAGAGGAGAGGAGGAGGAGGCAGAGAAGAAGAGGAGGAGGAGGCAGAGAAGAGGAGGAGGAGGAGGAGGAGAAGAAGAGGAGGAGGAAGAGGCAGAGAAGAGGAGGAGGAGGAGGAGGAGAAGAGGAGGAGAGGAGGCAGAGAAGAGGAGGAGGAGGAGGAGCAGAAGAGGAGGAGGAGGAGGCAGAGAAGAGGAGGAGGAGGAGAAGAGAAGGAGGAGGAGGAGGCAGAGAAGAGGAGGAGGAGGAGTAGGCAGAGAAGAGGAGGAGGAGGAGGAGGGAGGAGAGAGAGGAGGAGGAGGAGGAGGAGGAGGAGAGGAGGAGGAGGAGGAGAAGAGGAGGAGGAGGAGGAGCAGAAGAGGAGGAGGAGGAGGAGCAGAAGAGGAGGAGGAGGAGGCAGAGAAGAGGAGGAGGAGGAGGAGGAGAAGAAGAGGAGGAGGAGGAGGAGGCAGAGAAGAGGAGGAGGAGGAGGAGCAGAAGAGGAGGAGGAGGAGGAGGAGAAGAAGAGGAGGAGGAGGAGGAGGCAGAGAAGAGGAGGAGGAGGAGGAGAAGAAGAGGAGGAGGAGGAGGCAGAGAAGAGGAGGAGGAGGAGGAGCAGAAGAGGAGGAGGAGGAGCAGAGAAGAGGAGGAGGAGGAGGAGGAGAAGAAGAGGAGGAGGAGGAGGCAGAGAAGAGGAGGGAGGAGGAGGAGGAGAAGAAGAGGAGGAGGAGGAGGCAGAGAAGAGGAGGAGGAGGAGGAGAAGAAGAGGAGGAGGAGGAGGAGAGAAGAGGAGGAGGAGGAGGAGGAGAAGAGGAGGAGGAGTGAGGCAGAGAAGAGGAGGAGGAGGAGGAGGAGAAGAGGAAGAGGAGGAGGCAGAGAAGAGGAGGAGGAGGAGGAGCAGAAGATGAGGAGGAGGAGGCAGAGAAGAGGAGGAGGAGGAGGAGGCAGAGAAGAGGAGGAGGAGGAGGAGGAGGAGGAGCGGCAGTGGAGGAGGGGGAGCTGTCTGGCCCGCGGCCCCTGACCCTGCTGTGTGGCTGCAGGTGTTTGAGGATGTCCACCTCCCCAAGCAGCCACATGTCCAGGCAGTTCTCAATTGCACGGACAGCATCTTCACCTTCATCTTCATCCTGGAGATGGGTCTCAAGTGGGTGGCCTTTGGATTTGGCAAGTATTTTACCAGCGCCTGGTGTTGGCTGGATTTCATCATTGTGATCGTGAGTCTTCTCTGCAGGTGGGGGGGGAGGAGGAGGAGGGGGGAGGAGGGGGAAGTGGGGGAGGAGGGGAGGAGGAGCCTCAGGTCTCTGCTTCCTGAGTTGCTGGATTACAGACCCAAACTCCAAGCTGCTGGCGCTGCGCTCACGTTGGACCCTTTCTGAGATTTTTTTTTTAAAATGAAATCAAAAGGAGTGGACAAGCTGGGGATGTGGAGCTCACGCCTGTCACCTTAGCTGCTCAGAAGGCTGAGACCTGAGGATCGCAGTTCAAATCCAAGCCCCTAAGTCAGGCAGAAACGTCAGTGAGACATTCTTCTCTCCAGTAAACCCACAGAGGCCGAGTTCAAAGCCAACCTGGGCAGAAACATCCCAGAGACTCTTAGATGCCAAGAAATCCCTAAATTGGAGGCGGGGTTCCATTAATATACTCCCCTGTGATACATGATCACGACAAAATAAATATAAAATAAATAAATATAAAATAAATGGAAGGGGGTTCTGAGGGCTGGGGGGACTCTTCCAGCCCTGTCCCCCAGAAAGGACATTTATGGTCACTTTGTCTGCCTTCAGGTGTCTGTGGTGAGTTTGGTCGATTTAAAGAACTGGAAATCTTTCGGACCCTACGAGCTCTCAGACCCTTGAGGGCCCTGTCTCAATTTGAAGGAATGAAGGTAGTATGCATTTGTTCAGGTGACGGGTGGAGTTGGGCTCATGGCAAAAGGCAACAGACTTGGTTGTCTTTGGTGAGTGTGGGTGGGAGGCTGGATTTTTTTTTTATTTGCCAGTCCTGGGGCTTGAACTTGTGGCCTGAGCACTGTTCTTGGGCTTTCTCAAGGCTAGAGCTCTACTACCTGAGCCACAGCACCACTTCTGGCTTTTTCTGTGTATGTGGTACTGAGGATTCGAACCCAGGCTTTGTGCATGCTAGGCAAGCACTCTACCACTCAGCCCCCTTTCTTTCTTTTGTTCTGTCATTCTTTCCTTATACTAGGACTTGAACTCAGGGCTTGGGCCCTGATTCCTTAGCTTTTTTTTTTTCTCAAGTCTAACACTTGAGCCATAGGTCCATTTTTGACTTTTTATTTTTTCTGTGCTGGTTCATTGGAGATAAGAGTCACAAAGACTTTCTTCCTAGACTGGATTTGAACCCTGATCCTCAGAGTTCAGCCTTCCTGAGTAGCTGGGATGCATGCACGAGCCACTGGTCACTTTTCAAGTGACCCTGAGGCTCAGTAGAAGCTGAGAGCAGGGATTGTCCTGGAATGGAGAGACAGAATGCCAAGAGATCCAGACCTATTTCTCTGGCCCATATTTCTTTGGCCCTTGCTGGGAGATCAGGAGTTTTATAGGTTCTATTATCTGTTATTTTCCTTGTTGTTGTTTTAGCCAGGGGCTGGTGGCTCACGCCTGTCATCCTAGCCTACTCATGAGGCTGAGGTCTGAGGATCAGGGGTTCAAAGCCAACCAAGGATAGGAAACTCAGTGAGACTCTCATTTCCAAAGAACCGCCAGGAAACCGGAAGTGGCGCCATATATATTATATATGGCTCAAAGTGGTAGAGCACTAGTCTGGAGTGAAAGAAGCTCAGGGACAGTGCCCAGGGACCCTGAGTTCAAGCCCCAGGACTGGCAAAAATTCACGTGTTGTTGTTTCTTTTCCTTCTTTTTTTTCCTCTTGAGGTGGTGGTTAATGCGCTCATAGGTGCCATCCCCGCCATTCTGAACGTCTTGCTCGTGTGTCTCATTTTCTGGCTCATATTTTGCATCCTGGGAGTCAATTTCTTTAAGGGAAAATTCGGAAGGTGCATTCGAGGAGGGGATATCAACGACTACATAAATTCTACGAAGTTGCCAACCACTCCCAGTGTAATAGCAGCAATTACACCTGGGAAAATCCCAGCGTGCACTTTGATAATGTGGGCATGGCCCTACCTGGCACTGCTGCAGGTGGTAAGTCCCTCAACCTCCCCCTCTCCCTCTCCCCAAGGAACGAAAACCCGAGAGAACCCCCAGAATCATCCTTCAGCCCTTCGCCTGTGACTCAACGCCCGTCATTCCAGTTACTTGGGAGGCTGAAATAGGAGGATCGTGGTCTAAATCAGTGTGGGTAGAGATCCAGAAAAGGGGATCGCTAGGGAGCCTCTGGTATCTGGCAAGACATTCATGTGTCCATGTCCCTTCTGCCATCCTGGCAGCATGCAATGTCACTTTGATCCGTCCTCAGGCTCCACCTGGCCTGGTGAGTTTGGTTACAGTCTGGTTGGGTTGCTAACAGTCCTACAGGGGTGTCGTGTTCCTGTGTTTCTGTTACAGGCCACCTACAAGGGCTGGCTGGAAATTATGAATGCGGCTGTTGATTCCAGAGGGGTGAGTGTGATCTACCCATGTTCTGGAACATTCGAGGGCTGGGGGGGCGGGGGGAGAGGGGGCAAACCAGGGTTATTTGTCATGCAACAGTCCAAAACTCCCTGCATCGCAATTTCAGCACCCAGGGATCTCTGCCTTGTTTTTATTTATTTATTCTGGGTGTGTGTGGGGGGAATTCAAAACTGAAATATTACTACCTCATGAAAAAGGGTGAGGATGTCTCTCTCTCTCATTGAATAATACCTGTAACAGGAAGAAGAACAGCCAGAGTTCGAGGCCCGCCTGTGCGCCTACATTTACTTTGTGGTATTTATCATCTTTGGCTCCTTCTTCACTCTCAATCTCTTCATTGGGGTTATCATAGACAACTTCAACCAACAACAGAAAAAGATAAGTGTCCCGGGCGTCTATCGGTATGGAAGGCCTGATGCAATAGGATTGTGTTATAGGTGATAGGTTCGAATCTATGTGGACCATATACATTATAGCATAAATAATATAGACTAGAGATGACCCAGATCACTACGAATGTCATGGAGTAAATATTGCATATCCTTGCATGCAGTCTATCATACAGCGGTATGGCTTATATTGGTATGGATATGGTCATATATAATATATGTGATTCTAGCTCATCTGTATTACAATCTCTTCTATAATATAGTAATATATAATGTATTGCACATCGTCTAGTATACTGGTGGTTAACACCTGCAATCCTAGCCCTTCAGAGGCTCAGCTCTGAGGATCTCTGTTGGAAGCCAGCTCTTACCAGTAAGGAAAAGCTTCTTGGTTATGAGGGGAGCGTGGCTAAAGTGGTAGAGCACCCAGCTTTGAGTGAGAAAGCAAAATGGATGGTGCCCAGGTCCCAAGTGCAAGCCCCAGGACTGACACTAAAAGAAGAAGGAGAGAGAAAGAGCAAAGAAAAAAGAGACCAAAAAAAAAAAAAAGGGGCGGGAGTTTAGCCTAGTGGTTAAAGTGCTTGCCTAGCATGCATGGAGACCTGGGTTCGATTTCTCAGTACCACATACATAGAAAAAAGCTGAAGTGGTGCTGAGGCTCAAGTGGTAGAGCTCTAACCTTGAGAAAGTCCAAGGACAGCGCCCAGGCCCAGAGTTCAAGCCCCACGACCGACTTAAAAAAATGGGTCTGAATTTTTTTTTTTTATTAAGCTGTCCACTTTAAAGCTGCTTTTTTGGTCAGCCCCACCCTGCATCCATTGCCTTTGACTTCCTGCGGGAATCTTAGGACCGGTTGATAGAATTGTAACGTTAACTTCAAAATTACTCCAAGAGATTCAGAACTCCTGGGCAAATAATATGAATAATAATAAAAAGCATAAACAACTGTATGTAGAAACAACTCTATATACGTACACCGCACGCTTGCAAATGAAAAACCAACCCTCCTTGCAACGGTTACAAAATAATCGGCTCTCATCTTTTCCATATACTTAGGTGGCCAGGGACATTTTTATGACAGAAGAACAGAAGAAATATTATAATGCAATGAAGAAGCTGGGAACCAAAAAGCCTCAAAAACCCATCCCGAGGCCTCTGGTGAGAGCAAGTGAAGGGCTCTGTGTGTGTGTGTGTGTGTGTGGTGTGTGTGTGTGTGTGTGTGTGTGTTGTTGAATCACTGCTTTTGTGCTGTTGCTCGGCTTATCTGTGTTTTACTCAAGGCTGGTGGCTCTACCGCTTGAGCAACGCCTCCCTTCCAGCTTGGTTTTTTTTTGGTGATAATTAGAGAAAAGAGTCTTTTAATCTCCTCTTGCCCAGCTGGCTTTGAACCACGACCCTCAGAATCTCAGCCTCCTGAGTCACTGGAGTTCAGGCGGGAGGCGTGGGCCCTCCGCTTTGGTTAGTCCTCTGAAAACCAGCAAACTTGCCTTGCCCCTAGATGAAGGCACAGATTTGGTGAATTACTACAATATCTTAAAAAATTATGTCTGCAGGTATGTCAATTGTTCTTCCTCAGTGATGATCAGTGATTCTCCTCCTCCCTCCTCCTCCTCATCCTCCTCCTCCTCTTCCTCCTCCTTCTCTTTCTCATCTTCTTTCCTCCTCTCCTCTCCTCCTCCTCCTCCTCTTTCTCCTCCTCCACCTTTTCCACCTCCTCCTTCTCCTCCTCCTCCTCTCCTCCTCCACACCCTCTTCCTCTTCCTCTTCCTCTTCCTCCTCCTCCTCCTTTCACTCTTCTTCTTCTTCCTCTTCCTCTTCTTCTTCTTCTTACTTCTTCTTCTTCTTCTTCTTCTTCTTCTTCTTCTTCTTCTCCTTCTCCTCCTCCTCCTCCTCCTTCTCCTCCTCCTCCTCCTCCTCCTCCTCTTCATCCTCTTCCTCCTCCTCCCCCTCCTCCTCCTTCTCTTATCCTTCCCGCCTCCTCTTCATCATCTCCTTTTCCTTCTTTCTCCTTCTCTTCTTCTTCTCCTCCTCCTCCTCTTCCTCTCCTTCTCTATCTCACTTCTTCCTCCTCTTCTCCTCCTCCTCCTCCTCTTCTTCCTTCTCCTTCTCCTTCTCCTCCTTCTCCTTCTCCTCCTCCTCTCCTTCTCCTTCTTCTTCTTCTTCTTCTTCTTCCTCTTCCTCTTCCTCTTCCTCTTCTTCTTCTTCTTCTTCTTCTTCTTCTTCTTCCTTCTTCTTCTTCTTCTTCTTCTTCTTCTTCTCCTTCTCCTTCTCCTTCTCCTCCCTCCTCCTCCTTCTTCCCTCTTCCTCCTCCTCCCCCTCCTCCTCCTTCTCTTTATCCTTCCCTCCTCCTCCTCTTCTTCCTCCTCCTCCTTCTCCTTCTCTCACTTTCAATTTCACTCCTCCTCCTCCTCCTCCTCCTCCTCCTCCTCCTCCTCCTCCTCCTCCTCCCTCTTTCTCTCCTCAGAACAAATGTCAGGGCTTCGTGTTCGACGTGGTCACCCACAAGGTCTTCGACATCGTCGTCATGACCCTCATCATCCTCAACATGATTATCATGATGGCGGAATCCAACAACCAGCCCAACACCAAGGCCATCCTTGACCACCTCAACACGGCCTTTGTGGTGATCTTCACCGTCGAGTGTCTGGTCAAAATCTTTGCTCTGAGGCAGTATTACTTCACCAATGGCTGGAACTTATTTGATTGTGTGGTGGTGGTTCTGTCCATTATTAGTAAGTGAATTCTTGCCCACCATCCACATTAGACTTTAAAAAAAATGGTGCTGTCATCCCAGCTACTCAGGAGGCTGAGATGTGGGGGGGGATCACAGTTCTGGGTAGTCTCCCAGTCTGTGAGACGCTCACCTCCAGTGAACCACTGGGAAACCGGAAGTGGCGCCATATAGATGAGCTCAAAGAGGTAGAACAGCCAGCCTCGAGTAAAAAGAACCCAGGCCCTCAGCTCAAGTCCCAGCTCCCACCACAAAAAATGTCAGAAAAATTCAATGTTGTGGTCTATTCTCCACAGCTCTTCCTTTGGGTCTGAGGATGTTAAAAACCCACAAACATGACACAAGTCACATTTCCTGTGAAGAGAGGCCTTAAAAATAGATTCCGCCATGTGCCAGTGACTCACACCCATCGTTCCAGCTTCTCAAGAGGCTGAGATCTGAGGGTCCACAGTTCAAAGCCAGCTTGGGCAGGGAAAGTCTGTGAGACTCTTATCTCCAAGGAACCACCAGGAAACCGGAAGTGGCGCCATCTATAGATACATCTATAGCTCAGGGACAGAACCTAATCCCTGAGTTCAAGCCCCAGGACACACCCCCCCCCACAATTTCTTAGACATAACTGAGATAATTTAGGAAGGAAATAACCCCTGGATCCTTCTCTTTCGTCATTAGGGGACGTCAAAAACATTTTTTTTTTTTACTGAGTGTGACCCCCTAATGGCCTTAGAGGAGCCCCCACCGCCCCTGTCCCCAGCCCAAGGCCATGGCTACACAAGGCAAACAAGTTCCAGCCATTTCTTCCAATATTTGGGCCAAAATGTCACCTCTTTTATTTTTTTTAAATCCTCTCTCCCTTGCCTGTAGGTCAGACAGAGAGAGAGCAGGGTTAGGGGGATTTTGTTGGCCAAATATTCAGCCATGGTGAGACACCATTTCTTGACATGGTCTCTGAAAGTCTGTCTCGCTCTCTAGGTTAATTGATTTATTTGTATTTTATTATTTATCATTTAGTTTTTCTGAGACAGACCCTCATTAGAACTTGGAAGGAAACAGACGATGGGTGTAAGAAAAAAAATCTTTAGAGACACCCTACTTGGACACCAGTTCCTTCCAGACTTAAGAGGAGGGGTGTGTTTAAACTCCTCAAAGGAAAATAAAATAGAATTAAAAGACCGGGACATCAGTACTCATGTTTATAATCCCAGCTACGCAGCAGGCTGAGATCCGAGGTTCAAAGCAACTCGAAGCAGCAAATGCCATAAGACTCTCGTCTCCTCGGAAGCAGAAGTGGAGTCTTGGCTCAACTAGCTGGAGCATCCAGCCTTGAGTGAAGAAAGCCAAGCAAGAACACAAGGCCCTGAGTTCAAATCCCCCACGCTCCCCATTTAAGTAAATAAGAAAACCTCTAAAAAAATGAATGACCATCCGTCTCTTTTTTGTTGTTATTGTTTTGTTTTTTGTTTTTTTTTTTTGCCAGTCCTAGGTCTTGAACTCAAGGCCTGAGCACTGTCCTTGGACTTTCTCAAGGCTAGAGCTCTACCACTTGAGCCTCAGCACCACTTCCGGCTTTTTGCTATGTATGTGGTACCGAGGAATCGAACCCGGGTCTTCATGCATGCTAGGCAAGCACTTTAACCACTAGGCCAAAACTCCAGGCCCACCATCTGTCTCTTTAAGGAGCTTTGAAGTGAAGGACTGCAACCAGTTTATCTGGAAATTTAGATTCAATAGAATTTTTTTTTTGCCTTGCATTCAAAGAGACTCAGAAATGTACTTTTCCATTTCACAAGACCAAAAAACATGCAAACTTTTTTTTTTTGTGTGGCTACTTTTGATAATTTTTTAAAATCCATGTGATCCTGTAAAAAAAATATAATAATCTCATCTAAGTAAGTCCCATCTGTAATCCCTGGAGCAGGACGACCTCAAGAGCAAGGCTCAGCCTGGCACTGGCTTCAGATCTTGTCCTTAAAAAACTAAGAGGAGGAGAGAAGAAAGCGAGTGAAGAGAGGCAGAA